>NW_010973187.1:4098961-4118292 GCF_000737465.1 Haliaeetus leucocephalus
GGGGGGGGTGTTAGTGTTAAATTTTATACAATATTTATTTTATTGCAGACAATTTGTGATTAGCTACTGAAATTGAAGGACATCTTAAAAGTTAAGGTTCATCTACAAACCTTGATGACAACAGAAATTGATGCAGTTTTAAAGTACCATTTTCTGTGTAGTTTTTCAGGTTATTTAACGAAGTGATACAGTGAAGTAGTATTACTTCTAACATATATTATGTTACTGTGTGCATAGGTATGTTTTCAAGTTTAAATAGTGTATTTGTAAGAGTTTTCCTGAAGTATGCTGCAGATACTGAAACTTTCCTCACCTGCAGAGTTGAAGAATTTATTTACCCTTAAAATGAAGTAGCTCCCAGTGTGCACAGTCCCACCAATACAGAGAAGGGAAGTAATAAGGAACATGTAGTGATATTAATAGAACTGTTTATGTATAGGACAATTAAACCCCTCATTTGAAAAGAAATAGTGTAAAAAGGACTGGTGTAGTCCTTGAGGAGGGAGGGTAAGGTGGGCAGGAGAGGTTGCAGGGAGGGCAAGGAGGATTACTAGGGACTTGTCATAAAGAATGAATCTGTAAATATAGCGATCAGGTGACTGAACTATATTTGGAAACCCTCAAAATTCAGCAAAAATGCATTTATTACCGACCTCAATTCCAAATATTAAAGAGAATATGAATCATATTGTTAAAGGATGTTGCAGCAGTAATGATCACAACACTGTACTGGGTTTGCATGTCAAGTTTTTGGTAGTGGGGAACGGGCTGCAGGGGTGGCTTCTGTGAGAAGCTGCTAGAAGCTTCCACCATGTCCAAGAGAGCCAATGCCAGCTGGCTCCAAGACAGACCCGCTGCTGGCCAAGGCTGAGCCTGCCAGTAACAGTGGTAGCACCTCTGGGATAACGTATTTAAGAAGAGGAGAAAGCTGCTGCAGAACAGAAACTGCAGCCGGAGAGAGGAGTGAGAATATGCGAGGGAAACAGCCCCGCAGACCCACAGGTCAGTGCAGAAGGAGGGGGAGGAGATGCTCCAGGCACTGGAGCAGAGATTCCCCTGCAGCCCGTGGGGAAGACCATGGTGAGGCAGGCTGTCCCCCTGCAGCCCAGGGAGGTCCACGGTGGAGCACATATCCCCAGGCCAGAGCAGGTGGATGCCCAAAGAAGGCTGTGACATTGTGGGAAGCCCACACTGGAGCAGGTTTGCTGGCAGGACTTGTGACCCCGTGGGCGACCCATGTTGGAGCAGTCTGTTCCTTGAAGGACTGCAGCCCGTGGAAAAGGACCCACACTGGAGCAGTTTGTGAAGAACTGCAGCCCATGCGAAGAATTCATGTTGGAGAAGTTTGAGGAGGACTGTCTCCCGTGAGAGGGACCCCATGCTGGAGCAGGGGAAGAGTGAGGAGTCCTCCTCTTGAGGAGGAAGGAGCAGCTGAGACAATGTCTGATGGAACTGACCACAACCCCCATCCCCTGTCCCCCTGTGCCGCTAGAGGGAAGGAGGTAGAGAACTCAGGAGTAAAGTTGAGCCCAGGAAGAAGGGAGGGGTGGGGGGAAGGTGTTTTAGGATTTTGTTTTATTTCTCATTATCCTACTCTGATTTGATTGGCAATAAATTGTTACTTTCCCCAGGTCAAGTCTGTTTTGCCCATGACAGCAATTGGTGAATGATCTCTCCTTGTTCTTATCTCAACTCACAAGCTTTTCATTATAGTTTTTCTCTCCCCTGCCCTGCTGAGGAAGGGGAGTGATAGAGCAGCTTTGGTGAGACCCTGGCATCTAGCCAGGATCAACCCACTACATACAGTCATGGAATTCAGCAAGGGAACTAACAGCTCACGTTTGTTACAAATCAATTTGAACCATCTGCAGTTGGCTGTAAATTAGGGAAACTAAATCAAAGGCTTATTTTGATAAAACATTTAGTGAATTTGCAAAGACTTTTCAAGTTTTTTCATGTTACTCAATTTTTCAGCATGAACTGTATGATAAATGAGTCCTGCTGAAGAGCTGAAATTTCCCTTTGTACAAAAACTAAGTGATTGGAAGTAAGACATTTACAGACAGAATTTAGTCAAGGCTAATGGACTGGAAGGGCACAACTACAGGAATACCTCCCCACAAAGCAGTGCTAGCCAACCCCCAACATTTATGATTCAAAAGGATTTGTTTCAGATATGTGTAAGTCTCAGGAATTCAAGTAAATTAAATCCCATTAAAATATTTTCTAAACTTAAAATACAATTAAAGAAAGTTTACCATAGTTTTTGTGATAGAAATATTTCCTTTACTTTAAAATTTTTATTATTTCATAAAGACCCTTTAAAGGAAAACTATATAAATTCTCTTTCAGTTTGTCAATTTAAGTGGTCTGTTCTAAACTGTTATTTCATCCAGAAAGAGTTCTGGAGACACCCTGAAATTATTTTTGGCATGAAAATAGGAAACTTCAGATGCTTTTCCAAACTTACACTTGCGTTGGAATTGTAAAAATTTAAGAATTTTATTGCATTCAAGTATTGAGAAGAGTTTTTAGCATGTCAGCTCAACACTTCAAAGTTTTTGAAAGAGAAAATGATAGCTATCATATGTGGGTCTCTTGAAGCTGGCCACTGTTTTCACCAAGATTAAAAGTTTAGGGCCACCTCCACAGAACACCACCACAGTATTTGCTACAAACTAGAGAAATGCTTTTTAAAAATTATTTTATCAATGGCATTAAGTTTTTTACATAAAAAAGATAAAAGTCTCTAATAAAATGTAGGGAAAAAGGCTACCATTGGTATATTTTAGACACTGATAACAAAATACCGACTTCTGAGATTTTTCATAGGACTTCAAAGCTACTACTTAAACTAATGTTTAAGTTTGAAGTTGACAGGTACAGGATACAAGATATGTACATGAAAAGGTAAGTAGTGTATAAACCATATAAACCACTAAAGATAGATATAAAAGGGTAAACTGAGTAACAGAAATGGTTAATTACATCAAATATATACATAGAAGAAACTGTAGAGCTAGGAACATATTTCCTAAGAATTTTACATCAGATTAATAATGCATCATTAATATAACTCGATTAAGCAATTACACTAAAATAATATCTAAGTACATTCTGAATTTTGCAAATTGTTGTGGTTTGTCCAGATCCTGTTTCTTGTCAGAATGTGCCGTGTGGTGTTTTCACCAAAGTTTGGCCCAGAATAATATAAGGCTTGCTAAGCCTAAAAAACTTCATCTGCCCTTATAAGGAAATCAGTAATGAAGAAAAGTGAATGAAGTAACCCTGGTATATTACTCATAATGAACGTAGTAAAATGGGACAAGAAGAACGCTCCATCAGACAGAGTAACCAAACTCATGATCATTCCCTACAGTGCAATTATTATTATTAAAAGAAAAAAAACAAAAACCCCACAAAAATTCCAAATTAAAAGATATTACAATCATATTAAATGTCCAGCTATATATTTAAATGTTTGCTTTTAATGTCATATGTGAATTTATAGCATATATTTAGATAAAAATCGTAAAATATTTTCAATTACTCAAACCTTATTTAGGAACAGAAAATGCAGATTGTTCGAATAACTGGTGTTTTAAATGTCTGTACATCCCTATGAACAATGGTTTACAAACATCAAAATCCTCTCAGTGGGAGAAAAATACATTGATCATAAAGTTTTCCATAAATTTAGTAGGATAAATAGAAAATACTTCATACTCTGGATTGCCTCACTGTTTAGGAATTGTATTATTTGGAACAATAGAAATACGAGTAGGAATGTTTGGATTTGAAACAGTGAGGGTTTTCTTCCTTGATGCTTGAACAAAAGGCAATAAAGATTTATGGTGTTTTAATTTGAGAAATAGGAATAAAAACATTTTTAAGATTAGTATACTCAAACTATTTCTAATGCAAGATGTAAGGAAGTTCACAAAAATTTTGGATGAGTCATTTTCTTTGCTAATTGTCCAAATTGAAACTTAAAGTATCATAGTCTATAAAGACAGACTTCTATTGTATCTAACAACTTATTTTCTCTTAGAAGCCACATCTGCCAATCCCATATATCAAGATACCTCACAAAAAAAAAACCCCCACAACTCTAACCTCATGAAGCAGGATGTATTCATTCAATATTCAAGAATTACATACTTACACAATTGACTTTTCCAGTCTGCTCCCCTGTGATCCAACTATTTCTCCCAGTGTACAAAACATTTGTCCCAAAAAATCCTGAAAAGCAGTAACAAAAACTCAGAATTCATATTTCACATTGAAACAAATTTGGTTTCCCATTTACCTGGGCTGTTCACTATTGTAGAACACATTCTGCCAAACATCGTATCTTAATAATAATTATGCAATAATGAATCATAAAACAGACTATTATATATTTTACATAACACTGGGTTACATTTACAGAAGTAATTCTAATGCACTCCACTTACTGTTTTTATATTGCCTTTTTCATCAACAAAAATGAAACTGAGATGGAAAAAATTTAAAAACATTAGAAACATAACTGGTTTTTTTACCTTAACTGAAGAATTTTACTAAATTTCTCTTTTATTAAGAGATTCTACACTGATTCTATGAACTTCTTGGAAGTGAATTACATTGGCAGAAATTCAAGCCTGTGCAGGATCTGTATGAGCATCCTGGATTGACAAGTATACACGAGCATTGCTTTAATGACAGACTTTATTTTCATGTTTTATAATTTAACTATATCACTAAAACTCAGCTAATTTTCATATTATATCTCCCTGTAACATAAGTAGTATAGAAATATGAATGGATTTTCAAACTTGTATGTACATTGAAAAAAACTTTATGCTGCAGTGCAACTCCTTATCTTTCAAGTGAAAAGCGCTTGCTAGCTCTGTTCTTCCCAGCATCATTGGCAGCAGTGGTAACAGCAGCTTGTGAGATTTGTTCACAAACAGTAATGAGAATCAAGACACTATAATTCCTATACAGCAAACCATAACTTTATGATATTGTGTATAGTAGCGAATATCTGTACAAGTAGTTCTGACTCTTCTCCCAGCCCAGGCTGCTCATTCCCGTCTCTGAGCTGTGTGAGTTATGGGTCCACACAGCAAACTGGATCTGAGAACTAATCCCACTGAAGAGGAAAATAACCCTGCAAAAATAAATTTTTGAACTATGTCCTTTAACTGATCTGATACTGTGACACTGTTTCCATAAAGATTAAGTCTTTTAAAATGGCTATAATTAATCTGAAAATAGTCAGCTCCTCATTAATTTTTAAAATCATCAGGCATGACATATTCTAAAGTAACACCATTTTCTACACTAAAATGATGTTTTCTACAATTTTCTTTTTTTTTTTTTTGTGGAGTTTCTATGATTAATTCCTATTAGTTCCACAGTCTGTTATTAATGACAATTGTTCATTACTCTGTTGTTTTTTCTTAAATCAGGAAGTTACTATTAACATAAAAGTCTGATTTCAGGTAGCCAGTTTTATAAACATTATTACAGACAGCTACAACGGCAGCACTGTCTAGTCTGGTTACTTCATACATCCGTTATAAAACTCGCTTCATTTACTTCTCATTTTGCCAAAACCAAGTCACTGAAACTGAAATTCTTCAGGCTGACTCTTTTTTATCCCCCAAACTGTTCAACTACTCAACGACACTGCCCAGTATTTCCAAAGGAATGGATCAACAGCTATTTTTAGGAACAGGGAGGATCTTATTCTACACAAGGTGACTACAATGCATGAGCAGTCTACTGGCCTGACATTTTTCAGAAAAAACAAACTCCCAGTGCATGGATATGAGCAAAGCTCTACTCACTTCCTACCTACTCACTGCCCAAATTCTTAAGAGCTACAGGAAAGAGATGCGGGAAGCTGGCAGCAAAAGGAACAATCCAGACCAACCTTGAGCACTTGGGAAATGATGGAAATGAATTGCTGTCATTAAGAAAGATATTTCTAGCTACCACCTTTCAGAGGGTTCTCAGAGCCATTGTCTTCTTTGTGTGCTTAAGATTATATGGCATAGTTTGGATGTCTTCAGCACAGATACCAAGTCTACACCAACTTGTACAGATTTCCTCTTAAAGACAATGGAGGGAAATAGGTATTTCTGATATTAATGTTAATGTCTAAAGAATAATGTTTCCCTCCACAACTGAAGAGTCCAGGAAATTGGCCCTGTCTAAAAAACAGGACCTAATGTGTCTGAGTACGCTTAGCCTGCACTAATTAGAATGTAACAGGCACATATGTAATTCAAGATCTACCTGAATAGTCTTCAGAAGAACATTGGTTTGTTTTCTCACTGTTTTATCCTTTTTTTCCATGGGCTCAGCAAGATGCTCAAACCTTCAATTCCTGTTCCAGTAATCAATGAAATCTAGGTTATATATTTGCATATATCTTTGTCTGCGCTTCCATAGTGACTATCTTATCTCGTGTCTTATCTTTTTTCTTAAAACTTAATTATGAGGTTTTTGTACAAATAAGTATGTTTCAGGGGAAAAAGAAAAGAATTCAGATAAACTAGTTACCACAGAAGTGCAAACAATCTTGGGCAGAAGCCCAGGATGAGGCTTTATCCTTGTTGAAGACATTATAGGGGAGACTTCTATTTTCTGTATCCTCCTAGCTAGCATTGCAGTTATGCAGACCACCTTTCCATGATGACAGAGATGGAAAACGGTTTGCCAGGGGCTTTAAACCTTTACAAGGAGGATCTAACTGGAGATCAATGGCTAAAAGTCTTATCTTTTCACTTATCAAGAACACACATACCACATTCCTTCCATTATTCTCTTTTCCTCTGCTCCGGATTCTTAAAGGTTCTCTTATCAAAGCCTTTCTGTATTTATTTAAAAAAAATCACTCAGAAGCCTCTGAATTCTACTCTTGCATCTCTAAATTTTAAAGTTACTATTTAATCCCTTCCACTTCAAGATGACATGAGCATAAAAGGTTCCTACTAATATTAATTGGGACACAATCAAAACATGTTTGCAATTTTTGGGACCCAGAGAAGTATCAACAAAATGCAGCATATCACATATCTGAAAAGATATACACGTGTGATTAAATATGCCCTTTACAGGAGGAATGTCCCATTAAAATTATACTCACAAGCATTATATATGTTATTAACCACAGCACAATCACTGTATTTGTCTCTATGCATCCATATTAGCTACAGTCAAAATAAAATAAACATATTTAGGAAAGCGTAAGCATTTCAGCACAAGAAAGTATAATAGCAAGGAAAAACTTACATGTTTTGATAAGTTAGGACTCTTCGAGTCAACATCGTAGCTTAAAAAAAAAAAAGTTATATCAGAGTTGCCAGATGACAGATCTGAGGACAATGTAAAGAAACAAAAACTATTTCACCTATTTCAACGTGTGAAATTTACACAAACAGATACATGAATGGAAGTCTCTCCAGTAAGTAAGGCAAATTGAATCATCACAGATTATAGGATTATGGTTGACTAGCTATTTGAAATGAAACAGTTTTCAATGAAGTGCAGATTACTAAGAGAAAATATTCTGATGTTCCAAAACCCAAAAGCTACCAAAAACCAGAACAAAATTTAAAAATTAACCTTAGAAAACAAACTATCTTGTGAATTATTTTCTTAGGTAATTTTTCAGTCATTTGACTAATTACATAGAAATAACTGACAAAAAAACTAAATTGCTTTTAGCAAGAGTTTGACTTGTTCTTTTCAGCTTATCATAAACTTGTTCTTCCTCCAGCTAGAAAATGTCATTGTTTCTCTTCCACTAACAAGTCAGATTTCAAAAAAATGACTCTGTGAATTCAAAATGGATTAAAAAAAATTAATATAAGAAATTCTTCAGGGATTACTAATCTGTGTACTTCCATAGTCTTCAATCTTTATCAGATAATCCACAATAATACTTTTATCAAATCCTTCATTCAGATTCAATACCAGTAACTAAATCGAAAAAGTATTCTCTATGCCCTTCTCAGCCTTCCTGCATGTTTCCATTCCCACTGTGGTATGCTATGCTTTTGGTTGTACTGCCACAACTTGTTGTTGGGATGCATTATGGACCAGATCACAAGTCAGGAGGACTGGAATACTGCAATGTAGCTGGATGTGGTGCAGCACAGTCAAAGTTTTAGAAAGATATTTGTAAACAAAGGAATGATTATAAAAATCACTAATGTGAGGGTTTTAAAAAAAAAAAAGTAATTGCATACTGTTGGTACAATTGAACAGAAAAACACAACCGGTAATTTGACCTGAGGGCTAGCTACACAACTAAAAACTACTTCACTGGCAAAATCAGTAACAAATCATCAAATATGAACAGAAAGGGGCCTGAGACATTGGTGGCTGTACAGTTTAGGAGGGGGCTCACACTCATTTATCAGAACACCAAAAAATAGAGATATACTCGCCGCTTCCTTTTTGTTGCAGAAAATATGAATCATATGAGGAGTTTCTTTCTGTGAAAAGTAAGAGTTTGGCCAACAGTGGTATGCAATTTTGCTGGGGAATTTAAAAAAGGAAGCTTTCTAAATGTCCTTCTTTCCTAATCTAAATCAGAGTTTTAATCCATGAGTAGCTATATGAGATTGACATTTTTAACTCAGAGTTCTACAATATTTCATTTCTCATCACTGTTATAGGGATCTAAAATAAATTCACAGACTATGGCTAAGGTCACTTGCAGGCAAACATTAAAAACAGTTATTCAACTTTGAGTTCAGAATAGACTTGTGCCCAGGTAATCCAAAATAGCTACAGAAAGCAGTCAGGTCTTTCTGATAAGTACAGAGTATGTTTGATATTTACAGCTTTTCGTAAATAAACAAACAGGAGTCCATTTCTCTGAGTACGTGAAGAATCAAACAGGAGACTGTATTTTCCCTTCCAGGTCCAAATCATTTTCAGATAGCACTTATCCAGAAGTTCTTTAGAGACTTTCCTTTCTTTGCCTAGACTAAGCCTAGCTCTCTCTTTCTTGGTTCATTTCTTTTGCTCTTCTCTTCTATTGCACTGCCTCCTCCCCATCACATACATGCATCCTACAAGGACCAAGAGGCAACAAAATCAAGATTCCTACACAGCCCCAACTGTGTCTTTATTTCAGCAATGCTTTACCTACATGGACGAGAATCCTTTATTTCACAAAGTGACTAGCTCTTACTTAAAGTTATTTTAAATAGCAGGCAACAGTTATACTTAGCTGATTTAATGACATTAAACCCAACTTCTAAAATAAAAAATAAAGTCTGCACCAGGCTTCCATGGGGAAGATCAAAGAATTGTACCTAGCCATCTAGAAGCACCCTGTAATCTATCTTGGCATTGAGTATTTCCTTTCACTCCTTGAAACAGTTGAAGTCTAGATGAAAACGGCTAGCTGCTATCCGTGTATTGAATGCAATGGAACTTTTTTCCTCACTCATCCTTCCAACACACCTTATTAACTTAGGAAGCATTCTGACATGCTAAAAAAAGACATTTACAGCTAAAGAAAAATTAGACATGTTTGGGTTTTTTTCCACGATATAGGAAATGCTGCCATTCAAGAGCATTTCAGTACATCCTGATGGCAATTTAAAACAAAACCAGCAAAACTACATGTAATTTTATTAATTTTGCTAACACACATCTATCAGGCATCATACTTTTTCTTCTACTGCTATGGGAAAATCATCACTAATGTGATCACTGCTCTATTTTATGCTCTGCTTAATGTACAGATTGATTTGCATTCCAGAAAGCGGGGGGGGGGGGGGGGCAAAAAAACAAAATAAAATCAAGAGACCATTAGAGTCACTTCAAAGCAACTAGTTGGATAAGTAAATGGCGCACTGAGACTAAAGCCTAGAAGATTTTAAAATGGCTTTACCATGAACTTCCTAGGAGATTTTAGGCAAATTATGAAGTCTTTCTTCATCTGTTTTGCTGTCTACAAGACAGAAATGCAATAAATGCAGTTTCTATATCAAGGCAAACTTGCAACATAACTTTAAATTGGGAAGCGATAATACTACAAATTACCTCTACTATAATCAACACTTGAGTAGGATTTGTCACAATTCCATAAAGTATATCAGGACACCTCAATCTTTAGGATTAGAAAGTATAGGAAGGCAGACTACACTGCATCTTTCTTGATAAATTTATTCGGTAAGTAACTTAACAGATGATTCTCCTAAATCTTTCTCAAGAACAAATAAACTAAAAGACATGAAGGCAGAAATCTTAGGAACGCAAAATAACAAAACTCAAGCTAAAGTACATCTTGAAAAGGAAATGAAAGGAAATAGGAAAATGGTTCTTCAGCTAAAAAGGACATGTAAAGAAAAATCGTGGCCACTATGCACACTCTACTGCAAAACTGAGATAATTAAGGGAAAGCCATTCACTATGAGGGTTATTCAAGTGCTCTCTCATAGGGCAAGGTTTGGAAGAATTGCTAATAAAAAAGAGGATGCGAATTAAAAAAAGAAGACAAGCTTGATTATCACAAAGACTGAAATAATAAGAATGGGGTGAAATGTAACAGATACCATGCAAGGTGACCTGGTGACTAGACTCTCAATTCTATTTTCCAAAGAATAAAGTGAAAATCAAACCAATTCCACCAGTGGAATGAAATGAATACATCTGGATTAATGTCAAAAGCTATCTATTTCTAGGACAACTGCTTTCATTTTAAAATCTTAAAATTTAGTATATTTAGATGCATACTGGCATTTATTTTAGTAAAGAAAATTTTGCCTCTGTACTACTTATACAGTATTTTATTTCTGGACAGTACGTGCATACCTGTTTTATTGGCTATGCTGCAAGAATATTTTAACATTTTGACATCCTTAGCTTTCTAACTATTTTCTAAAAGTAATGATTGTGTATATTATTGTACTTTGACTAGTTAACACCTGCCAATTTCTTAAACCTTGGTTGTTCTTATGTTACACATTTATTTCTGAGGAACAATGCTAAATCAACCCTGTTTATTAATGTATTCCATGTCAACAGATAATACCTCTTTTCAGGTTAATTTTATGCTGGACAAAACTTAATATATTTACAGAGGCTGCAATATTAGAGTCAAAGATTGTTAACTTACAAATCAAATCGCAGATTCTCTCTTTCTTCAAAGAAGTAGTCCATTATAAATTTTCTTACAAAATCTGGATTTAAAGTATTATCAATTACTTCTGTTCTTCCAAACTGTAAAAGAAAAGCATAAGCTTAAGCCACATGCTATAATGAAGTATAATTAAGTAGACTGCCAATATCAGCAATATGTGAGATATGAAAGAGCCTGTAAAAAATTCTCTTAAATAGATGCCATGAAAGAAAATGACTGTATTCACAGGAATAGATCAGTTATCTGTGGATGAAGACAGACTGGCAGAAGAGATCATATTTCAATACAAAAAGTGGTGCATGCCCTGTATCATATAACCTAAACTTTATAAACATCAACTCCCAAAGCCAATCAGAATCCACAAAAATTTGGGGAAGAAATTCAGTAACATAAAAATCCACTATTTCCTCAAAAACATGACAAGAGCAGCAAAAGCTTGTATATATTGCTTACTTCAGATAGCTTTAAATATCAGGGGACATAGTTCTTCCATTAGAAGTGTATCATTTTGGCGTTAACCAGCTCCTATTTCACCTCAGTTCAGCTCCCTGAAGCTCTCTGAGCTTTCTGCAAAAACACCTTTTCTTTCTTGGTGTTTACAGGAAGAGCCTCAGCTCTCATCAAACTGAAAATATTTTCATTTTTAAAAAAACAAAAACACTTTTGATTTACTTACGTTCATAAACATCACAGATATAAATGACTGATCATAAAATATCAATGTGATAGTTTTGTTCTTGTTTTAGCTGTTCTTTCAAGATACTCAGAAAATAAAACAAAAAAAGAATGAGCTATTATTGAAATCAGCATTTCATTTTGTCCTACACATTGAACATATCAAGACATATTTGAATATAGCCTACTGAAAAGTTTTTTGACAGTCTGCTGAAAGATAATCATTAAGGAGTCCTCAAAAGTCCAATTTGGCACTGGAGACTTTTGAATGACTCAAAGACTGTCAACCTCTTAATTGACAGGACTCAACTAAATCAATAAACATGGATAAAGAAAGAATAAACCTTCTTGTAACTGAAGGTTTTTGAAATGTATTTCCTAAAAATGTTCTTGCATCACAGATGTGAATTTAACCACTATAACCTGCACAGAGCCCCTCAGCCTCCAACAGGAGCCTCCCTGTACTGGTCCCTGCATACTTAACATATATGTGGTATGGAAGGACAGAGCACACTCCACTGACTCTTCCTCTCAAAACTACAGTGCTTGATTCTTATAAAAATAAAATTGTAAAGAACTGCAGCTACATTATTTGTGTGCTTTAAAGCAACTCCATTACTGTCAGCAACTCTTTTTTTCTCCTTTGAATGACTGTGTATGCATGCATTCAAACTGCAGGGGACTGATTCCAAGCACCATTCATTCACACAGGTCATCTGGAGAAGTGGGCCTGTATCTAAGAGGACAACTGCTTTGCAAAAAGCAGCTACCCACCCAAAGGTCTCAGGTACAATAAAATGTTCAACAAAAGTTAACACATCTTCAAGACACAGCTCTATAAAGTCTAAGGAAAAGGAACAACCCTCAGAAGTGACACAGTGGTGATTTGCGTCTTTACAGAGTGTGCTTGAATCCTGTTAGGTACCTTCACTTTCGCTATGCTGTGAGATGTTCAATTGGTACAGTCTTATTCAGAGATCTCCATATTCCAGCACTTCCTATAAAAGACAGAGAAGCAAAACTATCTTCCCAATGAACGATACCATCTCCAAATAAAAAGGCAAAGAATATTTAACATATAGCGTCAATTAGCATACTCCTTTGCCAAGACTTTACATCATTTCTTAAAACCTAAGTGGAATGATTCCCTGGTCTCATTGGAACCTTGATATCCCCTGCAAGAAGGCTTCTGAATATGTCCTAAAACACAAATTGTTTAGAAAGCAACTTTACTCATTAGCAATCACTGTATTTCTTCAGCTCTCCTAAGCCAAAGCAATAGCTATGAAGGGGGTAAGCATTATACGGAACAGGCAGGAGAAATCTCCAGAAGCTCTCCAGAGTAACGACGACACTGGATATTCAAAATAAAATCCCTGAGTGTCATAAGAGAGGACTAGCACAGGATGCACATGATCCTGGAAACAGATCAGAACATGAACAAATAGTTTGATCCTTACTGTTTGTTTTGGATGAAAAAAGTCAGTCTCTTGAGAAATTATTCAAGGTATTCTCTGAAACATTGGGATAAAGTTGACATGTAGAGTGCTGTAAAAAACACTCTCTTGAACCAACACTAGTGACTACTATGGCCATGTATTAATCAACGACAAACGATAGCAGTGGTAGAAAGTTGGCATTTCTATGGGAATAAGTATGGCTGGAATACTAGCCTGGGATAAAGGGCCTTTCTTTCCCCTCTGAATAACAGCGTTCAAATTTTATGTACATTCAGTCTCCAATCAGTTTCCAGGTCAAATAAATCTCAATGTTTATAAATAAAATCTTCCCCTGTCATTCAACAATATTGGAGCCAGGAAAAATTGAAAGCTGGAATGGCTGATAAAATGAAATATGCAGCAATATCTAAGCATTTAGTACCACTTGAAGGTATGCACTGAAAATGAGAAGCCACTCTCTGACACAAGCCAGTAAACAGCACTTCATCAGACCAGGGATGAGAAATGAAAACAATGGGGTCATAAGGACCATCCATTTTGCAGTTCTGAACAGGGATATATCTCATCTGTGTATTTTTTTCTCCTCAAGTGTCTTATTTCTTCCATTTGTACTCTTGCACTAAACTCTCCAAATTCTCTCAAAGACTGGATCAGCTGCATAAAGAGGAGATTTACACTTAGAACTGAAATCTGATAAACACTGACCTACTCTAGAAGCAAAGGACTCTGATCCTTCAAAAAGAAGATCAAAAGGTGACTGCATTGTAACTGGTAAAGCTACCAGAGGCACAGCAAGTAAGCAAAGAACACGTATTAAGTTCTGGCAGTCTCTCATGCTACGTCCAACAGAATCAGACACACATATACAAAGACATCCATGAAAATATCTCCCATCCTGTGCAGATTCAAGAAGCAAATTGTCCTGGGAGACTCCTTAATCACCAGGCAGGAAAAGAAAGGTTACTGAAGTTCTTTAAATCCTCAGATTAGGACAAGCTTGAAGGAGAGTAAGAGGATCTTCAATCATGTGGGACGTACGCTTCCATATACATGGAAGACACAGAGAAACAAAGAACATGGGGAGCTGTAGCCTAAGAAAGTTTACTTTCTGCTGCCAAAGTCATCATCTAAATTCAAAGACACAAACCCAAAACCTAAGTGAGCTCAGAGGATAACTTGTCAAAAGAGTTCATTTAGGGGCACTAATACCTCTCTTGACAAACATCTGGCTTGACACCTTCATAAACAGATCATTTTCTGACAGTATGATCCTTCTTGAAACAGTAAAGGCAGTTTGCACAACGCAAGGATACACCTGACTTTGGAAAAGCCATTCAGAGGAAAATAAAATTAATGGCTAAGGAAAACAGACAAGAATCATATAATACTTGAGGTTGGAAGGGACCTCAGGAGATTGTCCAGTTCCACCTTCCTCCTCAAAGCAGGATCAGCTAGAGTAGGTTGTCCAGTCAGGTTTTGATTATGCCAAGGACAGAGACTCCGCAACCTCTCTGGCCAACCTGTTCCAGTATAAGATCACCTTCACAGTAAAAAAGGTTTTTTCTTATGTTTAAATAGAATTTTCTGTATTTCAATTTGTACCCATTGACTCTTGTCCTTCCACTGGATACACCTGAGAATAGTCTGTCTCTGCCTTCTTTACTGCCTCACATCAGGTATTTATAAACAGGGATAAAATGTAAGCCTTCTCTCCTCCAGGCTGAACAATCCCAGCTCTCTCAGCCTTTCCTCATATGAGAGATGCTCCAGTCCCTTTAACATCTTAGTGGCCCTTTGTCAGACCCACTCTACTACGTCTGTATCTTTCTCATACAAGGGACCTCAGCACTGGACACAGCACTCCAGCAGCTATGATCTCACTGGTGCTGAGGGCAAGGATCACCCCCTTTGACCTGTTGGCAGTGCTGTCCCTAATGCAGCACACGATGTTGGGCATGCATACTCAAAAAACCCTCTCAATTTCACTCAGATGTAAGGTACTAAGGGACTGGAGACATGACAACTTCTACAAGTGCATGAAAAAGCAAGATAAAGGCACATAGCTAGGTAAAGGAAAGCACTGTTTCCCTTTGTTCCTACATACCCTAAAATGATTGTGACTGGAGGGGGACACAGATGCTCACCTCAGACAAAAAACCCAGCTTATAGAATCATAGAATCATTTTAGGTTGGAAAAGACCTTCAAGATCATCGAGTCCAGCCATCATCCATGCCCACTAAACAATGTTCTGGAGTACCTTGTCTACGTGCTTTTTGAATCCCTCCAGGGGTGGTGACTCAACCACTTCCCTGGGCAGCCTGTTCCAAAGTCTGACAACCCTCTCAGTAAAGAAATTTTTCGTAATATCCAACCTAAATCTCCCTTGTCGCAACTTGAGGTATTTATACAGCCTTGTGGCCTCTCTCATGAAGTTCAACAAAGACAAATTCAAAATCCTGTATTGGTACTGGGGACAAAGTGGTGCAGTACGAGCTGTGCAGAAAAGGTCCTGGTGCAGCCTTGAGGGTTTAACAACACATTGGGTTGTATTAGGGTCAGCACAGGCTGCATATCAAAGGCGACAATTATTCCCCCTCTATTCAACACATGTGGGGCCACACCTGGAAAACTGGGTGAAGTTTGGGGCTCTAAATGCAACTGAATCAACAGACTGGAGGCAGTTCAGCTAAATAGACAACCCCCTCCCCCAAAAAATCAGCAGGCTGGAGCACACAACTTGAGGAAAAGCCAATGGAGCTTAGTTTGTTCAGCTTGAAGAGAAGGTTTGGGGAAGATCTATTTCAACTACCATCCTCCACTCCCTAAACAGCATTAAAGAAGACTGAGCCAGACAGTTCACAGAGAGCGCAACAAAAGGACAAGATGCAATAGTCAAAAGTTGCAACAAAGGAAATTATGAAGGGATATAGGGAAAAACTCTTCCAGAATGAGTGAGTAAGCACTGGAATGAGTTGTGCAGAGAGTTGTGCAGTCTCTGCCATTAAAGAATTTCAAACCTTAGCTGGGAAAGCCCCTGAGCAACCTGTCCAAACTTTGAAGATGGCTTTGCATGGATCAGGAGGATGAACCAGGCAGAGCAGATGAGCAGGAGGCTGGATAACGCAAAGGTTCCTTTCACCTAAATTATTCCATGATTATGTCATATTTCATATCTTGGTTTTTTTAAGTTTTATAGTTCCATTAGAAATAGAACTATGTATGTATTCAAAGGAAAAGTTACTTCAAAAGGAGAACAAAACAGTTATAAAATGGCAGCTAAATGGCAGTTTTCATTTTTTTTAAACAGTAAAATAAAAATTTATAAGTAGTTTTCATCCCTCCAAATCTGCATTTTTTTCAGTAAACAATATTTCACTTTACACTACAACCATTTTACACTTGGGAAACCTTTCTGACTTGATTTAAAATGCATGACAGAAGTGTATTGGTAAAAGAAGATAAATATGCAATATGCTCATGATTAAATCACACTGAGACCAGAGAAGGCCTAACAGAGTATCCTTTACACTGTTACCTTTATCTATCATCAGTTATACTGAAATTGCTACAAAACTCAAGAGACTGAATTCAGTGGCGCTACTAACTTTTCTTTAAATTATTTTAAATTACCTTTTTTTAATTGAGGTTTCAGTTTTTTGGTCTGTTTACTTTTTTCCAAGGGCTACACAAATGATTATTTATATTAGTTTTCTGTGAAGAAATAACTGACAATTTACTATTAAAATTTATCTTATAGATGACATTAAAATGCTGGCCTCTCAAAATCACAGGTCTACACTTTTCAGCTAAATAAAGAATCATCTTTTTAAATCTACTTTCCCAATTACCTATAGCCTTTTTTAAGCAGAACAGGTTATTTCTATAATCCAGTCACTTACGACTAATAACATAGTTGCTAATTAATTAGTTCTCCACATGGCCTACTTTCCCCACTAATAGTTGTGTAAAGCTAAAATCTTAACATGGCCAACAAGCAAGTACCTTTAGAAATGTCATTCAGGAGAGTAACAGAATCAATTTAACTATTTAAAGGAAATAAATGTTCAACAAAGAAAATCAACAACAGAGTCCCTTTCCTGGATTTCCCAAGATGGAGAGTCTTTGTCACCTCCTAATGCAAGCTATCCTGGTAGAAGGGGATTTTTAAAATTTATTTAGTCATTTGAATTTTTATGGCATCTCAATCTAGTGATCCAGCCTAAGGGGCTACAAGGTTAATGGAAAATCATAACCTTCATTTTAACATCAGACTTATAAAAGACTAGCAAGTTGGGTAAGTCCAATACCAAAGATACAAAGCAACTGTTGTACCTATGAGAGTCTAAACCAACCCTCTGCTAACCACCTTCTATATGAATTCTCTGAATTAATTCTTGCTTCAACTTTATAGCTGTGAGTGAACTTGAGAATAATATCTAGTAAGCACTATTCTCTTGTTTTTTAAAAATCTGCAGTGATTTACCACAATTGCAATGAAGTTGTTGCAAAAGTTAAATCACCCCCATTCTGAACAAGAAGTTCTTGTTTCTTGCCTGATTTTTATTTCACTTCCTTTTCTGTCTTTTGGATCTTTCTATACCTTTGTCAGACAGAAACATTTTCCATTATGAAAGTTATGTTCTTAGTGTTATATATATAGCTGATTAAAATTATCTGTAATTCACTCCTTGATTAGGAAAATAATTTGAGTTTAAGTTTTGCAGTGTAGCATATGTTATTTAATCTTTTAATAATTCATTACTTTTATCTCTAGTCCTTTGTCTTTTAAACATCTTTCCTGAAATGTGAACAGTCAGAACCTAGTATTCTGTTACAATTCTAGGAAACTAAAGAACTAAAAAATCGTTTAAACTATCACTAGGTTCTTGGTTCTATCTAAATGGCTTTTGAAAGTTCTTTAGGAAGCTCCAGGTAACACTCTCCATTGCAAGCTCACTGCACAAAATGGTATATGAACACTCAACAAAAGATAACCCTCTTCTCAGAGTTTGTAATCTAGCTTGACTACATGTGAACAGAACAAATAAGAAACTGGAATTGTGGAGAAAGAAACACAGTAGCAATAAAATGAGCCTGTTATAACACCTGTCTCAAATAATCAGAATTACAGAGACTACAAGGAAGGAAACAAAAAATTCACAACTGCCAACCCCACTTGGAAAAAAGCATAGTCATAAAATATTCTGCAGCGTGTTTGTCCCAAAGGAAGAATAATGTTTTTAATATATAAACTCATACTAATTATCAGAAAAACCGCAACATTCCTCTAACATGCATGCAGATACTCATACGAAATCTGTATACTGCATGTACATATGATGGTGATTTCTACATAACCCTTTTTAACTGATGGTTGTACAATCATAGGTATATAAAAATCAGAAAGGATTCCTCATTTTTCTGTGCTTTGGCTTTTTTCCATTAACTGTTTCCTTTGAAAGGAAACATGACTACCTTGAAAAGATTATGTTCTTTTATTCCAACTGTCCTAATTCCCTCAAGCAGTTGATTCTTTCGAGAAATCTGCCAGAGAAAGCTTTCCAGTGAACTGAGTATCATGCAGCAGCAAAATTTATTCTTTCTTCACAACTGGGACAGTATAGGCTTCTTGCATACTCTCCATCCTTTGCTTCCTTGTACTGAAACTTTTTCTACTAATCTGCTAGAAACCACATTCCTATTTATGCCATTTCCCTCTGCTAAAGAAGATATAGACTATTGTTCCAAAGAAACTTCACCAGTACTCTAAAAAACCCCAAAATCTAAATATCAATAAATGTCGATTATAAAACGTCTAGCCTTTGTCATTTTCATTAAGACAGGCTTCAAAAATCTACAAAGGAGACTCAAAAGCATGTCTTACTATGGTTCAAATGGTAATCAAAATGGTAGATGCTGCAGTGAAATGCTTAACTACTAAACACACGAGTATGTCCACTTTGAACAAAATCAGTCAGATTATCACAGAATCAGAATCATTTAGGTTGGAAAAGACCTTTAAGATCATCAAGTCCAA
>NW_010973187.1:4242660-4273457 GCF_000737465.1 Haliaeetus leucocephalus
AAACAAAAACCCCCCCCCCCCCCCATCCCCCCCCCCACCAAAAAAAAAGAAAAAATTCCCTATCCTTGAGTGAATTAATCACAATGCCAAGAAGCAGGATAGTATTGTAACACCACTGGCTGTGCTTTGAACACAACTCAGAGCAACCTGTGTGCTAATGAATACACCAAATAGGCTGGGCAACCATCCATCCATGTTCCATCATGAAATAAAAATAGCACTGAAGTGATAAGCATTTATTAAGACTGAACATTATTCATAATCTATAACTGATGAAAGAATTTCCATCTTGGGTATCACATTTCAGATATGGAGATGTAAGTCGCTTCTGCTGAAGCCTGCATCCCATGCTGATGTAAAGAGTTAAAATAAATAAGCAAATACTAATGGTTTACCTTTATATAATGATCCTTTGAACCAGTGACAATAAGATCTTGTCCATTGGAAATTCGATCTACAGTAAGGCACATTACAGGACCCTGGTGACCAGTTAGCTTTCCTGTAGACTGAAATCTTCGAGAATAAGAGAAGAAATGAAGGTTTGTTATTTTTCCATATATCCAATACAGTTTGTAGCACAGTTTCTGCCAGAATGGATCTTTTTATTTTCCCCTATGTCTTCACTATTCATCCTCTGGTTTACATATCCATGGATATGAGCAATAGAGTGTAAATGTTAAAAGTAAACAAAAGTTTCTATTTATGTAAAATGAGAATTAAAAAATTTAAAGATAAAGACAAATCAGACCCCTCAAAGTACATCTGTATTTTGAACACACTCTTTGGGTGCAGGTTCTGTTTGGAAAAGTGCTATTACAGTGTGACTATTGCAGTCCCACATTATATTACATTATATCAATTGGTTTTCATCATTTCATCAACACTTACTAGTCAGGATTCATGCATCCGTCACCTTAAAAGAGTCTGTTTTACAATGCCTGTCTTAAACAAAACCTTGGGTTTTTCCAATCATTTTTACTGAAAAAAATTCACCATAACCTTAACACATGAGGAAATCATGAGCACCTCCATTATCTCAGTAACCACCACAGTATGGATTATTTGATACATATCTTCCTCATATTTTGCCCAGGTTATGGACATTACCATAAACAGGAAACACTTTGTTTCATATGCACATGTAAGCACCTAAACAACATTCTCTTCTACTGGTGTTCAGTACCTTTTCAGGTCCCACATCCTCACTGAGTTTCCAGCAGCTGCATAGAGGAATGTGCCAGTTGGATTTAGTGCAATCTGATTGATCTGGTTCTCTCCAGCTGGGATAGTGACTGTTCTGTTAGTACTTCCTGAACACACATCACCAGGCATCGCTTGGCCTGAAGACCTGAGTACAAGGAGGAAGGAGCAGGAAAAGGAAAAAAAAAAAAAAAAAAAAACCAAACCCAAAAACAAACTCTACATTATGTTCTCCCTACTTTGCACACTGTTTAAAACCAAACCTGTTTACCTGAGCAAAAAGACTATAAGCCAGTTATGAATACTGAACATTTGATAAAACACTATAGGCATGAATGCAAATTGGTTTGTGTTTCCACATATTACCAGTACCCCATACCGACTTAGCCTGAACACATAAGGAAAGCTTCCAGCCCCAGAAAACAGTGTACTTGAATTACACTGTACTGCACTATTGAATTAAATATAATAAAATTTATCTAAAATTAAAACTCATTTAAACTCTTGGCATTTGAGGTTTAGTATACTTACGTCAATGTCCGAATACACTTAGCCGAATCTCTGATGTCCCACACCTTGATATAGGAGGTCGAGACTGTGAACACCAGGCTAGTGTAGTTGCAGTATTTTATGGAAACAACATTATTTGGATGACCCCCTAGAGACATAATCTCTTGTCCAGTTACCAGATTCCAGACTTTACAGGTACGATCTAAATAAAGACAAATTAAAAGGGGAAGAGAATAATTAAAAAACAAACAGGAAAAAAAAAAAAAATCATGTTTTTCCAAAACTCAGTTAATTTAAAAAAAAAAAAAAAAAGTACATGCATTCATTTGCACTCATACATATCCCTCCATTTAGGTAGGCACTGCAGAAAAACAGCTAAATTAAACAGGTCTTAAAGAATACACATGGGCATCATCTACCATCATCAAAACTAAGCAAGGTTAATCATTAAATGTTGTGCGTTCAAGACATGCATATTAGCTCCCACAGCATTTTAAAAGGATAGAATTCCGTCTCAAGTAAAGTGAAGATACAGACAGTTTAGAGGCTGTAAAGTTTGGATGATGACAGATCAAGAGAAGAATCCAGTTTTTAATTCAGGAATTCTTCATCAAGAACATAGTTCAGGAGGGGCTTTGAGGCTCAGCATGACAGTGCTGACTGCCACCAAAAAACCCTAACAAAGGTAAGAAGTGATCCAAACTATTGAGTGTTGTAGGATCCTCTGAAAATCCCAGTGTAAGTGCTTTAGTCACTGTTTTCATTCAGTAGCAGAGAAATTTAAATACTGTGACCTTTTGTGTACTGAAATCCCAAAGCATAGAAGTTTTCAAGAATTTTGGCAACACAAATAAAGAGCACAGGAAACTTTCCTTGTTGTACCATGTCTCTATAACTCCATATATTTCAGAAGTGCATTTTGACTGGAATAAGCACTGGGAGGATGAAGAGAAAGCTTCATGTGTAGACAGTTATAAAAACATGAAGAAGGTAAGTATACCAAGAACTGTCAGCCACTTTAATAATACCAACTATCAAGACCAAAGCCCAATATCCACAATACACCTGAAAGCTTACTGGCATTCCTGAACTGGCACTCGCTGCTAGTGTTACGTGATGTCAGTGAGCTGAGACTTTCTGCTTCAGCAACAATTTCCAAAAGATTTAACCTTATTTAAACAAACAACTGTGTACACTCTTGAGTACATGTGTACTTCGTAAACTTTTCCCCTCCAAATATATACAGAGGAAAAATTCTTCCATAAGTATGGGAATGTAGCATATGACAAGAAAGAGCAAATATTTACATCTACAAGCGTCCATATGTTAAAAAAAACCAAAACAAACAAAAAAAACCCCACCAAAACCCCACCTTTAGAACACAAATCTAGATGTAAAATAAAATAATCCAAAAAGTCTTTTTTCCCCACATAGCCACTAAATCAAAAAAATCTCAATACAAATCAACTAAGCAATGTTTACAAAAACTATATATATGTCCTTTTTTGCATTTGCATACACTTGCACAAATGCTGAAACATTGGCTTAAACTTATAAGATGAAAGTTTGCCAATTCACTGTAAAAGTGTGTCTCTGTATTTTTAACAGCCAGCTAGCAGAATAACCACAGAAACCATACCTGAATATTAGCAGTAGAAGACCTGCATCTGATGGAGTTATCTCTATGTTAACATAGGGGGGAAAAAAGGATGCCCTGAAATTTCAGAGTCTATTTGTTATGTGAACTAGTGGAAAGGAGAGTCTCCCTGTCAGTAGGTGTTAATGTCTTCCCAGCCACCACTCTAGTTCACCTTAGATTTGATACTTGAAGGAAAAAAAACCAAAACAAAACAAAAAAAACCCCAGATTATCACACAAGTTTTATTTTGGAGAAAAAAAAAAAAAGTCTGCCACAGTTTCAGCTGCAGAACTAAAAATATAGCAAGTCCTTTACCATAAGTGCCGTATAGGAAAAGGCCCAGAGAAAAAACACACAAAAATCACTTTTGAGCAATATTAAAAAGGGTGTTCATGAAAAATAACCACTGAGATCTGGTTATGTTATCTTCAAGCCAAACTAAGTGATTACAATGGAAAGTCACACCAAAGACAGGAGGAAAATGTTTTCTTCCAAAACACTGCTTCTACAAGCTTGAAGAGTTCATAGACTGACTGCACCATCCAGTAAGGAATTTAGTGACTACTAAAAATCTGGCCTCTTCCACAACAGCCATACAATTCTTATGCCCATAAGGCACAAGCAACAAGACCCACAGGGGAAGCAGAAAATGTCCTTAGCTCTACTCGAAGAACCAACTATGGCATGGAGACTATTCAACCTCTGTAGGCAGCACAGCCAAAGACGTGCTAATTCCCACCTCTACACCTACTCTGAGGCTATTAGTTTGCATTGCACACCATGTATGCACATGTTACCATGATTGGTTCCATCATATCACTCAACAAATATTAGTGTTATTCTTGATAGTTACTTTTTCCACTACAAATAAACAGCCAAATAGTACACATTGGAATTAAAAACGTGTAGATAATTACTGTAAATCCTTCTTCAGCTTATGTTGCAAAATGGATCCTCACAATTTTCCACTGTGTTTACAGTACTAAGCACAAACTGAGAATTTCACAATACCACAAGTTGTCAAAGCAGCCTCTGTAGGCAGCACAGATGCATGGAGCTTGCCCAACCTTTAGATCCAGTGAAGAGAAGGTCATCAGTTGCATCAACACAAAGCACAGCCTTGGTATGTCCTTCAGCTGTATAGATACACTGAAGCGGGGATGATCGGATACATTTTGAAGCAGGGAATGGGTTAATTATCCCCCTAAAGGAAAGAAGAGAATGTGAGATGGACATACTAATAGACACAGATAAAATTAATTTACTTAAATGTAAGGAAAAAGGTTAATCTAATTTTCTTACATGTGAGGGCAGAACAGTTGAATACCTTTCATAAACTATGTGAGGATTTTTACTATTTAGCTTCAGCAAGTGCCAACTCTGGACTATCAGTTAAAGGAAATCACATGTAAAACCAAACAAATGAAAAAAGGACAAGATGCTGAATGTTGTGCATATGCGAAAGTCTGTGTAATGCTGAAAGAACCAGGATGCTTAAAGCTCCTGAATGCCTAGGATCAACCTTAAGACTGCAAATTGCATAAAAGACATCTTAATCTAAGTATCACATCTGAAAAATGGAGTAGATGTAATGTACACTGCCAATTCCAAACTCAGCAGGCATTTCACATCAACTGCCTTCTACAGGCAGGCTTGGAGAACTGCTGCTAATTTGTGTGCCTGAGGAAGGTTCCTACTGCACCCCGTACCCAATGCCACACTTGTACTCAAATAGCTAAAAGGGAGTATGGTTGGAGTACAGATATGCCAGAGCAATCTTCCTGGGGATTTGTAGCTAGTTCTGTGGTGGTACCAAAAGACTAACTCACCCGGGGCGGGGGGGGCTGGGGGGGGAAATCACAGTTCATCACCGAATAAAAATTATTTAGCAGTCTAAAAGCCCATGCACACAACTGCACACACACATGGACCCCATTGATTTCTGTGGTGTAGAAAAGCCTCAAGGTAATGCCCACAAACATGAAACACAATGCTGTGACCTGACCAGCTTGCAGGTAAGACTCACTGTCATGCTCTTCCTGGTATTACACACATAACTATGAGAAAAAGGAACTAAGCCAAATGTAAAAATTCCATAACATGACCCAGAAGCTTGCTACAGGAAGGAAAAAGTCCTTCCTGATATTATCTAACTTTGCTACAATTAGCTTGTTTACTTAGTACAGTCCTAGAAATTACTATTTTATACACTTTTACTGCTCAGGACATCTTCATTCATATAATTCAGTACTCCTTCACAACCCTTTTATAGATTTTACTAACATGATTGATATTGCCTTAAATTGTTTGACATTAACTTCATCATTTTGGAAAGGCATTCACCTTTGTCTGCACCTTCTTATGTTTTCAAGAATACAGGAACAATTTACTTTATTATTTTTAATTTAGGTCTCCATGGTTTTGTTTTCTAACACCACACAAAACTAATATGGTTTTCTCTGTAGTACTCCCCAGTGGATCATGCTGCCTCTAAACTGAGTTATTCCTACTGTTGTTCTCACCCACTCATTCCCCTGACAAGCCATGTAAAATAATTGTCCCGGAGCTATTTATCTACCTACGTGCAGTGCTCTGAAATCTACAGACAAAAAAATGCTACAACTGCTACAATGACCAAACAAAACCACCATCATAGTATTATTAGCCCTTTGACTGCCCTTCTCTTAATAAACTAATTTTTCACTGAGTACCAAAATCCTAAGCCACAGCTCAGGAGCATGAGTGGGGACATTTCTTTCATCTCTTAAGCCATCGTGTGTTCTGTGAGAAAGATATAATAAAAAACCTACTCATTTTTATTTACACTGGGATTTAATTTTTAGTGACCAAAGCATACAACTGAACAAGAAAAACAGAGATAAGCATATAAAACCTAAGAAAATGTCTGCTCCTCTTTTTTTAAAAGAACAAAAGAGAGAAAGAATATGTCTAAAGAAAGGTTTATACCATATTTCATTTAAAAAGAAAAAACCTGACATGCTCGACAACAATAAAGAACACCCTAAAAAAGGGGAGGGGGAGACATGCTTGACCAAAATTTCAGATTTTTATGCTTCTGGCAAAGGCAAAAGAGATACAGTACACAAGTATCAGGAAAATTCATGCAGCAAAATGAAATTTCCGAAGAACTGGAATAACTTCAGTGAGAGATGCCAAGAAAACAGAAAAGAGAAAGAGAGAGTACCTGTGTACCTCCGACAGAGAGGAATCACTTTCATCAGACCTACAATCAACAGTGGTGGAATTGTGAGGAGAAAGAATATAGGTATCAGCAAAGTAAAGCCTCCATATGAGAAGAACACACAACAGCATGGCCAATTCAGAAAAGCAATGCAAATCCACATACAGTATGCAGCATTGCTCAGGGTATACCTTAAACCCGTGATAACACGGCGCTAGGGGAGGAAGCAGAATTATAATCTTAAAACAGCACTCTCAGCAGTAAAGTTACACTGCTAGACTGTCTCAGCCCAAGAAGCTGAGTAACACCAGCTGAGCCATTTATTTCCCCAACATTTTCTTATAGAAGTAAAGGCAACAAAGTAAAAGGAGACGATGGATGTATAATTTAACCTCCATAACATAGTGCTTGTTGAAAATATCAAAAGGAAAAAAGTTTCTGACCATCAATGCCTGTTAAGTGTAGAAGAAACATGTAAAATGTTAAGCATAAAAATATAAATATTAAGCTTATTGATACCCCACTGAAATAAGAACAGCAATTTGCAAACAATCCTAAGTTGAAAATCCTTCACCTCTCACTTTCAAAAGTGTTTAAAAATAAAAAACAAGAACACACACACAAGAAAAATCCCCCCCAGACATGAACATTTGCAGTATGTCTTAAGATGTCCTTCATTTTTAACTCAAACCAAACAGATTCAGCAGTTTCAATTTGACTTCAAAGTCAGTCCAGAGAAAATGAAAAGGATTAGGTGGGAGTTAGCAATAAGATAAAGATAACACAGCTAAGATAAAGAAGTTACAAGCACAGTTAAACTACTGAAAGCCTTGCAAGCTACTGCTTGGTATGTGGTGACTCTAGACCACTGAAAAAAACCAAAGTTTTAGAAAAAGCATTAGTGTAAACAGACAACAGCAATTTCTTGCCTTGCTACAGTCAGAACTAAACTTTATTCTAAGTTTGAATTGCAGTTCATAAGCGCTGCATGGCCCTAGTACCGGTACTGAAACCCGCAAAGATTTTGCTCAAGTCAACTCCACTGTGATTTGGTGTAAGGCTCCTAACAGATGCCTAACATGCGAGGAAACTGAGCTCTACTCCTCCTAAAGAAGGTATGAGTATCATCTGCTTCTCCAGATCACCTCCTAAAGTCAGTCTGTTCAATAATTTATATAATCTCTAAACAACTCTGTTCTAGCCATTTCAATATCCCATCCTCCAGGGTGCTGTTGTGACAGCATTCTGAGAAGAGTAACCGAATAACTGTCAAAAGCTCTATTTCCTAAATTATCAGCTAAATCCTACTTTCAAGTGTAAACGCACACACAAATACACATACATCTAAGAATTCTACTGTTCTTTTCTACTTTGGGTTTAAAACTACAAATACCAGACATAACCTAGAAAACAGGAAACAAGGTTCAGCAGGAAATTGCTTTTCTTGAATTTTTACAATGGTTCCATGGAAGTTTAAAATATTTTGTTTGAAAACTACACAAAAACCACAAGAAATGTCTCCTCTTGTCTTGCAGGAGAAGGGCAAAATATCTAACAGATAGTACTACACTGATAACTTGAGTGCACTTTGCAGTTCCCTGGTTGGGGGCTGAGGCTTCCCTCTGTGACTTACTTATCCTGCTGAACTGATGTGTTTCCCTGAGAAACAGTAAGACGACTAAAAACATTCATTTCATTACGGGGCCGGCTTGGTGGGGAAGTAGGAGGTGACAGACTAGCCTCTGGGGCTCCAGAATCTGAGCTACAAGAAAAAAAGAACATCTTCTTTAACAGGTTATGAATGGTTAGAGAAGTTAAATGCAACATGCCTCAAATGTTAGATGCTCTCTTCTTAAGCGAATAAACAAAATTATAATGCTAGCTATAGGTATTTTCCAGAGAAGGCAATAAATTTAAGACTACAAACTGCTGCAGAGTGCAAGGTAGCACGATGTTCAAAGTTTATGTGCTAACAGTGAAAGCTCCAGGCAGAAAACACACATAAATAAACCAAAGAAATTCTTGTAAAACTGCAGTTTCTTAGAGAAATTGATGACTTCCATAAAAAAAAAAAAAAAAAAAAAAAAAAGTCATTTGAAAATGCTCCAGAGGACATGTAGTCAGGGCTCTGCTCCTGAGTTATTTCATACAGAAAAATACTCTGGAAAAAAAAAAAAACCATACACAGAAGTTGAGCAGTGAATAATTTCACTGCCAACAATAAAAAACATCGTAGAATTACAGAAATAGAAAAATACAGATTTATATTTCAAGAAAATATACCCAAGGTTTAAATTATGTCAGAGAAAATAAATTTAAAAGAATCTTACAGTTTTTGTTCTTTTGCCTTTGTCTTTTCCATTGTTTTCTCATAGGCTTTTCTCTTCGCTAAAGGTGAAGGCTCAGGTATCTTCTTCTCTGACAGAGATGGCTGTCTAGAACTAAAGCAAGAGCAATCATTACCTTACTTTAAGGTGCTTTACAAACTTGCTTTTCTTACATTAGCTGTCATTCTCCCACTCAGATTTCAAATTTCAGAATGTGCTTAATCTAGTATTGTCTCTCTTGAATCTATGGACTCTAAATTTGTTCTCACATTTTTATACTAAAATACACCAAGTTTATTAACTTTCACAGTTCATCATCATATAAAGAGCCAGATACTGAATATGCAAAGGAGATCTACTAATTCAATAATAAAAGAGACTGACTAAAAGAAACACAGTGGAGTATACATCTCAAATTAAGACCACAGAGAAGATGGAAGGTCTGAGATCTAAAATTTCAGATTCCACAACTTTCATCTACAATAGACCACTTACAGACATGAAGAACAGAGAAACCATGATGACTCTTACATATGAATTAAACTTTGCATTAACATATTCATGTTTCAATATCAAATTCAAAATTAGGAAGTGAGAAAAAGCATTTCCCACTGACAGCCTGGCTATTATAACATTGCTTCTTTTTGTCCCCCTTTCCCTTCTGCCTTGCTTTCCATCCCTCCTTTGTCTCTCTAGTTCTTCCTCTGAAATAATTCCAGTTCACAGTCACTGTGGTCTTTCTCCCAACCTTTTACTCCCCATTAAAAATAGCAATACGATCAAGAGTGCAATATTAATGCTGACACCCGAATGTCATCATTTCACCACAGTCAGATAAAAAAAGAAAGGAATCTGGATGGTGTCCACTCTTCTGAACTCCTGTTTCTCATTAGCTGGGCAATCAGAAAAGCAATATTTGCTTTGTTTTATCCTTTTTAAAAAGTTGTTTCTATGACCAGAAATGCTCACTAAAAGAAAGAAAGCAGATTCTGAAAATGCTTTTGTGCCACACAACTTTATTAAGTAAAGTTCAGTTGGCAGGCCACCTGCCTGACACAGTTACTAGCATCTGGTCTCAGAGCTCTACAGGATTTGGATCTGCATAACTGCAACTTCTCTACTTGAGGAAAGCTGTACCAGTTTCCCTTGAGAAGAAGTCTGTGCTAAATAAAATCCACCTTGGGATTGGCATGCAGAATAACGTGATTTAACAAGGGCAGCACAACCAAGAACAGCTACTTGACTCAAGTAGCTGAGACTGACTGTCTCAAGTGATCATCTGCACAATGAACACAAGCCCTAATTGGAAGGTGAAGGTCCTGCCTGTAGGACCTAGTGCCAAGAGTTGCTTGCAGACCCTAGAGCTCCCCCCAGGGTCTTCAAGAGACACAAAAAGGACAAGTGATAACTTGTCTGGTTTTGCACAAAAGCCTAGCAGTTAAAGTACATAAAAAAGAAGGGGAAAAGGTGGGTTCAATTCCCTCCTCAAGGCCAGAGCACACATTTCTCTGCAAGGCTCCCTTACCTCTACAAAGCACATAAAAAGAGGTGGAATAGGACACACTCCCTCCCTCTCTATGCTGGACCAGTATGCATTTAGGAATGCAAAAGTCCTGGGGTCACAAGGCACGTCCTATGATCAGCCTGATAGCTAGATCTTTCAGCAAGGATGATGAACGGCTTAGCCTCCACTGCCATGGTTGTCTATGTGTCTACTGTGCAGCTACTAGATTAAATAAACCACACCAGAAACTGGAACCCAAGCTCCTCTGCCTCACACCAGTGTCCTACATATGCAGACATGGAGACAGCTCCCTCTTGCTCACTCTCTATATGCACCTTGAGTCTTCCATCTTTGACTCCAGTGTACACCTTCTTCTGAAGATGTGCAAGAGCATGATCATATTATGAATTCTTTTTGAAAGTCTGGAAATGCAGGTATTATAAGAATGCAGCAGTCTTGCTGGAATGAAATTCCTAAGCATAGATGTAAAAGACAGGTTCATGATGTCAATGAGTTGAATGAAAAGGAGCAAGACACACACCTAATTACAGGTTTCCAGCACCCTTTTAGATTTCCCAGGATATCAGACATCTGAACAGAGCTGGCACAAAACTTACAGGAGACCACTCTACTCCGAAGAGGCTGCTGTAGACGAGCTGAGCATATCAAAGGACAACAGCACTAGCCATCTTTGTAAACAGAATTCCAACCAAACTAACTCTTGCCCATGGGCATTTAGGTGCCTCTCTGAATCACCACAGATCTGAGAAAACTGAGGGGTTTCCAGAGTGGCGCAGTTTGTACATATGCAGATGCCTAGATTTGCACCTAAGCATATATTTCTGTCACTTTGAGAATGCGTATTTTGGATCACTGTTAACTGCTTCTACATCCCTAACTGTCACTTAAGTAAGCGGCACAAAGGAGACAATGTTTATTGCAGACAAGACCACAGTCTGCTCCAGAAGAAAGTATTTTATTACAAGAGACATGATGGCACCACAGGCTCACATAGGAAGGCCAGATGGCTCACACAGACCACCTTTCTTCAACAATGACCAGTGACCAGCAAAACCAGCAATACCGTATAAAGTATACTGAGTTCTAGTTTTGAAAAAGCATCTCAATTACAGTGAAGAAGTCACTGCACACTGATTGTGGGAATTTTTGATCACTTATCTGCTAAAACATGATCATAACAACCCAAAATATATGTGAGGCCTACTGCTGATTGAATTGTTTTACTGACAATGCATATGTTCACAGAATGCAGTTTTTGGAAAATCCTGTTTTGCCTCATTGCTGGCTCACTTTCACAAACGGATACATTCTAGAAGATGGAGTGAGGCAAAAGTTAGTATTACCTGAGTCTTGGATGCCAGGTCATAACACTTGACGTTTTAAATCTTGAAGCTTCAAAAGTCTCTAGTGATCTCACACTAACTGCTGAAACAAGTGGGTTTCTTCACCTATCCTCACCCTCAAGAGCATTCTTTCCAAGCAGATTCTACTTGTAAAATGCACTGAAGCCATCAGCATGGTTAATAATTGCTGTCAGCAGTGTTTTACTGTTCATGATTGCCACCTCAAGCACATGCTAGAAATACACAGTAAAAATAATACAAATTGCAAATGTACATTAGATGGAGACTGCTGTAAAAATATTATGCAAATAGGACAGATGGATAGTGAAAGATGCTTAATTCCAGAATCTGTAACAGGAAGATAGCTATGGGACACAGTTTTTCCATATCACTGAATGCAGCAAGCACATTCAGTTTACGCATGAGTTTGTGCAACATAGGAGCTAGTACCTAAAAGCCAAGAAAAGGGTCTCTAGCAGTGAATGGCTAATAACCAACAGTGATATTGGTAAATATAAAGAGAACAGCAAGAGCAAGTGAAAAAAGGAGTGCATGTGAGAGACACCTGCTGGCCCCAAAGTAAAAAGACAAAAATAATATTTTTGTTCTATTTGGCATCAAGTAATATTTTCAATTAGTAAAACTGTTCTGCAGGTAAGTGCAACCTGCAAATAGAAAGAATTTTTGAGGATTCATAATATCCAACATGTTTCTTTCAACTTTACACCTGCATGCTCTATTATTGTATAGTCTTCATTTTAAGTATGATCCACACAAGATGACTCATAGAAACATTTTACCTAATAGTGAGGACCATTTACAGACACTATTGCTGCATTATATAAAGTCTTGGGGTTGGGGGTTTGTTTGGGTTTTTTTTTAATCTCTCTGCTGTTCTAAGTAGATTGTCATTACCTCCCTAGAATGTGCATTTCCCATAGCACTAAGACAGCAAAGTATCCAAGCTACTAGATGGATTTTTCCCACTACTTAGAAACAAGGCTACAATAATTTTACTACGACAAAGCAACTTAACAGAACTTATATCTTCCGTAAGAAACACGTTACTTACAACTGTGCATTTATACTTTCTAGACTGGTGATGGTAGAAAAGGAGGAGGAGCTTTGTCAGTATTATTTAGTAAGCTTCAAGTATATCAACCTCCTTTGTAAAGTTAAAATAATAGATTACAAGAAATTGGCAACATGCATTTTTTAAAAGCAAAGGATAATTAGTACAGCATGGCCAAACTTACATGCTGCCTATCTTAGAAGGTAAGCCAGATGGTGGGGGAATAAACTCTCTGTCCCTAGCAGAAGTATCATTTGTGTCAGCAGCCATCCCACTTTCTTGGGTTTCTGCAACTGATGCAAGAGGACCAGCCAAAGTAGAGTCTGCAGCACTAATGTCAGAGACTAAATCACTGCTGTCTGCATATAGCAATTCCATCTGAGTAGTGGTCCTCCGGCGGGCCTGGAGACAAATAAAAACCAAGTTGCGACTTAAACATTTCATGGTATGTGTCAATAGTGCTACAATTAAGCTTATCATTAACTCATAATTAGCATCCACCTCAATTCACTTAGCAACTACCTCTGGAAACTAATTCAGGGAGCTCATCTCTACTCTTTGGCAATGTTTCAGAGGAGGCAAGTCAAATTCAACAGCATGAGACAGTGATTTGGCAACTGGTTTCCATTGATATCCTTTCAACCAACTACAAGGCCCTGTCAGTACTACAGGAGTACAATATTACTCTCCTAAGGTTTATCCAGATGAAATGTTATAAAGCAGAGAGGAATAAAGCAAAGTGTGAATTCTTACACTGATGCTCCTTCTGATACAAAAGCTCTGCTTCTTTCTTAGTTTATGTCACTTAAAGTAGTTTAGGCCAACATGAATTAAGATTTGGTCAGCATTTCAACAATTTGAAAACAACACAAAACCTCACAAAGGAGCTGAGCTTTGTGCAACATAGTCATTCTTAAAAAAGTGATCATACATGTTAGGTGTAACGATGCTGTGAAATTAAGATCTATTCCTCAGGGAAAGAAAGGCCACTGGGGAAGACAAGGTCCTGTCTCAATAGAGCCATTACAAAAATGACACTTATTTTATGCCAACATTTTCAGACCAAACTCACTCAGTTTACCTGCCCAAAGAGCTGCACACCAATGAATGCAACCAATAATGTAACAGCCAACCTAGGTATATTCCTCCAAAGCCAAGTGCAGTTAGAAGAGTGGAGGCTAAGCTTCTATTTACTGTGCAAACTTGGTTTATGCTCCTGTGAGCACAGAAGCAAAATCACAATCAGCGTGCGTGTTTCCAGTTCCCACTGCCATTAATATTAAACTGCAGCCAGCCTAGATATATTCCTCCAATGCCAACTGCAATTAAGAGCCTGGAGGTCAAACTTCTGTTTCTTTTACAAACTTCCTTTACATTTCTATGACCACAGAAGAAAATCACAAACAATAAGCAAGTTCTCAGTTCCTGCTGGCATTAACATTAAACTGCAGCCTAACTAATACTAAACCACAAATCTACTCCAGTTTGGAGTGCTAGTAATTGGAAGAACATATCTCATTCTGAAACAGTAAAAATTCAACCACAAAATATTGAAAAAGTACATTTTTATCATTGCTTCTCAGAGCGGAGTATCACACAAAAGCATATTGCATACAAATCACATGAACGGTACATCAGTTCACCTTCTGCATGTGTTCGTTCATTAACATCTCTAGTGCAAAGCAAGAGCATTCCCCAGAAAAGTGCTGTTGAAGTGTGAATTATTATCATCATCATTGTACAGCCTACCTTGCTTTTGGGTTTGACTTCACCACAAAGCTTCAAAAGATCTGAAGATAATGAACTAAAAGAAAAATTGCACCACAGTTAGAAAGAAAATAGCCATACTTTTGCAGAATGTGTATTCTTATTTGATTCTTCTTCCTACTGAAATAGTGGACAAAGTAGAACAAAACAATGTCAGAGGTATCTTCTAATGGATACATGATGTGTTACAGAAAGAGAAAGTGACAGTAATTTTTCTAGAGCCAAATCCAGTTACCTGTTAACAAAGATTGCTCACCTTCCTTCTGTCCCAGGACTATGCAATGGGGCATCCTCATCAGTACTATCTTCCACATTTTCTAGAAAATTTCCAAAAGAATAATGTTAGTCTGTCTGTCTACAACAGGATGTGCAGGTTTTAAGTGCTATACAAAACAGCTCAGACAATGTTGAACGTAGATGAACAGCACACAAAAGGCGGGGGTTTTCAAAGTACCTTAACTATTTCCTAGCCAGTCCCCATTGAATTTTCCTGGTATCTAAACTAAATTTTTTTATACAATTTAAATAAATCTTACACCTAGGCCTATTGTGCCAAATGCGGTCTTCTACTGTAGCAGAGCAACAGGGATGACAGAAAACCAGAAATAAATTCTAGAAGGAAATCTGGAAGAAAGAAGATAAAGCAAAGGAAATTAACTGCAAGACATGGAAGAGACAGGATGTAAAATCAATGGACAGTAAGGATGTCTCTTCCTCCTCTTTTTATGTAATCTTCTTGCTTTAAGACAGAATCAGCCTGGTTATAATGAAAAAAAAAAAATTATTTTTAAGTAGCTAGCAAGCTGAGGCTCAGCCTCAGCTTGTACAGAGTGGCACCATTTGGGCTGACAAGAAGCAAGCACTTTATTAGTATATAAGCATTTAGGTTTCAAAACAGGATGATGCCACAATTTAATACTATAGAACTGCTTCCTAAAAAGAGATTAATTGTATTGAAGCTAACTGTAAAATGAAGTTGTTCAGTAGAAATGTTCCTGAAGTAAAATGGGTACACAAACCTGTCCACAAAAGACAAAACCAGCATGCATGTCACGCACTAACACTGTCAAACATCAGATTAACATGTCTGCATGCAAACAGTGCAAAACATTAAGCTGAGACAACCAGTTGAGGGCATACGTACAATCAATTCCAAATTCTTGGGAAACAAATCCCCTAACTTGCACATTATTCTAATAATACATTTTAAGCATAGTTTAAGGACATAGTTAATACATTCCTGCAAGTGAAGTCCCTTATTTTTTAACATAATCATGAAATTTTAAGGGTTAAATAATCTTCTAATGACATTCCATTACATCTCTTCTTTACTATTAGAGATTCTTTAAGTTTGTTTATTTAATTTCTGCCAGAAACCAGATACCATTTGTAATGCAAAGAACCAATATATCTGGTACCCGTATTAAAATAGGTTTGTCCATGTATATGTTTTAAGTGCAAGTTCATGCTTTGGAGAATGGATGGAAAGATATATAGTCTCCAGTTTAATTCTGAGAAGGAATGAAGAAAAGGAAAATGCTGCCTTCATTTGTATGCTACATCTAAAAATGTTTCCTGAACAAGTCAAAACCATATATCAATCTAGCACCAACACCAACAATGCACTTCAGAGATACTCAACTGCTGCATTAGTTTTAACAATGTAACCTTTATAATATTGTTGTATCTCTGATAATTAAGAAAGCGGGTCACAGGAATAGCACTCTGAACTTTCTTTTTTGTTCCATCCCGGATCTGAGCCCACATTAAACCTTTTCTATACATATTATTATTTTACATCTTCTGCAGAAGAGACAGTCTAGAGTACTGCTCCTTCTAGCAAGGCACAAAAGCAGCATCAATAAAATAAATGCTTTTTTTTTTTAAATATAGGATTCATATTAGGGTGATGTTACTTCATCCCCTTCTCAAATAACCTGTGAACAGCTTTTACAGGCAACAAAGTAGAAAGTGGAGGATAGCCACAAAGGATGGGATTTTATTTGTAAGCTCACATTCATGTGACCTGACATGTATTGATATTTTTCTTCAGTTTGTCTACAATTCAGTACAAGAAGACTGCACAAAGTCCCCAGATAGAAAGCAGCACACAGAATCAATGAAAAGAAATGAGAAGAGGCAGAAGAGCAAGATTCTGCAAGATGTCCTGAGCAAGAAGAGTTGAAAGGAACAATAAAGTTAGTAAAGGCAGTACAGCTTGCGAGGAGCAGCTGAGATGACTGCTAATAAACCAATGATTGAAGAACAGTGGAAGGCTTTTCTGATGACTTGTCTTAATCCTCATGCAGAGGCAACTGGACAGTACCAGTACAATGCAGTACACCAGCACAGTTCATCCAGAGGAAGTGACATTTGACCAGCCCTCTCAACATCTGCATATACATGGCTGTGAGTCACATCTATGAATGTCCAGATGTCAGAGGTGGGAAGGAAAAGCAGCTCCTACAATTCTTTAGAAAGGAATCACTCCATCAATGCTTCAGGACTCAACTTCATGGTCATGTTAACTCTTCTCAAGAGCAGATGGGATAGCAAATGGCAGATGGCTCATACAAGCAAGGCAGGTTTGCATTCAAAAACCCATTCTGAGGGTCAAAACCCAAGACTGTGATGTGCTTTGCTGTAGACTGAACCCTTTTCTTAAGTCTACGCTTGAATGTAGGTGCACAACTACACTGGGGAATGCCCAAACTTAGTTAAGCTAAGTGTATTCAAATGGCCAAGAACTTTTGAAGATATCAGAGCTGAAAGTAGGCATCAAGGGAACGGTTCACAAGCACCCTGGAAGTGCAACCTCTCTGCTTGAGATGGGGCTGGCTGGGTACTGCCACTGAGCTATCAAGCAGCCTGATGAAATTGGTCTCAGGATCTGCTGCCACTCACACTTCCACCCCTGGGAATCATGTCAGGTTACCAGAGAGCCCCTGTACCAACAGTCCTTGCTAACCAGCTGGCAGTCCCAGCCTCAAAGCCTCACTACAGCAGTAGTAGTACTGTTCAACTACAACTGTACAACAGTAGTAGTACTGTACTACAGCTCTCCCTGCAGCTCAAAAGTTTTAGCCGCTAGTGATCTACAAAATGCAGACTATCAAGTTTGGATTTCAGTGTGGACTGAGGTTAGTATGGCATATTCAGCCAAGATACAACTGCAGTGAAGTTTCCTTCCTGTAAAATGTTAGCATAGTCCTGAGTAGCTTAGGTGTTTTAAAAGCCTCAGTTCATGCTTGCAAAGTGTTAAAAAAAAGCTTCTTTAATGACATATACTCTACAAAAACATTGACGATAGAGCTACTGTTTCAATGCATTTAATAAGTGTCTTTTCACTGCTCCAGATGCTGTTAATAGGTAAAAGCCTGTCCAGAGCTAAAGAAAATGCAATGTTAACTTCCTGGCTGGAGAAACATTGCTCTCACTCCAGCATGGGTGAGCACACACACATGCGCGCACATTAAGTGTCTATTTTAGATACACTATGATATTAATAACAATTGAGGTTCCTGAATAAATACTGGCTGTATGCAGCAAGATGCCCTGACACAGATCTTCAGGTGTCACCTATCAGGAAACTGGCAAAGTTCTCACCAGCTTACACAAGATGAGGATCTATACACCTTCAGGCAGTTTTGTGCTTTTGAAATGTTTCAGATGCCTATGCAGACTAGCATAGGACAGCATAATGGGATTAGAAGCAACACAAGACAATACAAGAAGAATTGTTACTGACATCAGGAATATTTTTTCCCACGTTTCAAACATACCCAATTTTGTGGCTGGGAACAAGGGAGGGGAGAAAATAAGTGTAATTTATTTGGGAATCATTTAAAAGCAACAACAAAAGACTCATCTCCTCAAAATCAGTGAAGTCAGTACTAAACCCAGTTGAAAAAGTGAGGTAAAATCTGCATTCTGTACAATATTTACATTATAAAATGAGCTACCTGTAAAAGGTTAAAAATGACCTGCATCTTAAGAATTAATTTTTTTTCCAGGCCTAAAGAGATAGCAGAATTTGTCACAACTACAGCAGTGGTACATCACAAAATAGCTTTATGTAGTCTGAACATACTACAGGTTCGTAAGCAGCAAGTCATAAATTTGAAACACAGCTCTGCTTACTGTATTCACTTCTCATCTGACAAATCTAACTAACATGAGGGCTATGGGTGGTTTCAGATAGGCAGAAATGCTCTGTAAGCTCATGATAATGAGTACATTTACGGAATAGTTCATGCAAACTTCACACACTCACAAATTCTAAGATGCACCAGTTAGTGAACAGGAGTGAATTAGTAACTCATGCAGCTGTACAGTACACAGAAAGCTAAACATACTTACCCAGCGATATGCTATCTAGGTCTGTATAAATAACAGCAACAAGGAAACAAAAGCAACACTCCAATCAAAACATATCCAGTTATAAAAAGAAATAAAAAAAAAAGTACCCAATTGTATTCTAAATTTTTCTTAATATCATCTCATGAGAAGTAGAATAGATGCCGTAACAGACATACGATGCCACTTTCAAAATCACTAACATATGATGATTGAACAGGAATGCTTATTTAGAATTTCACATTCAGAAGTTAAAAAGATACCAAATTGTAAATGCATAGACTTTTGTAAAAATAACAAGCAGATTATTTAAATTTAAAAAATCTCAATAATAAAAAAACTTCTCTATTTCCTAAATATCACTGCCGAGGGGATATACTTAAAAATTACATACATGCACATCAATTGTGAAATAGAGTTTAAGACGTTAAAATACAGCATCTATTCAGAAAAGAAATAGCCTAGAATGCCCAGTACAGCATGCATGAAAGGCAAACATGACATGCAGCTGACTATTCAGAATACAAGATGACAAAATTACCTTGCAAAGCATGACCCAGCAAAGCATCAAGTTCAGGATTTAACTCGGCTTTTTCTTTTAGCATATGAAACAGCAGCTGGTTTTGAGTAGCACTAGTAATTTCTGTCTGCTTAAGGCGTCCCTCAAGAACTTTGATCTGAGCTTCTTTCTGAGCTGCTTGGAGACCCTAGGAGAGACAAAGAAAAAGATGAGTTGTGATAAAGCACTTATCTTTCGTTACAAAATGAGAATTGCCAAAACTTTTTAAAAACTACAAACACAAACAATGTGTACATTGTAACCTTCCCCTCACATCCTAAGGATCAAGTGTCAGCTAAAGGGATTTTTTTTGTTTGGGGGTGTGTGTGTGTTTGGTTGGTTTTTGTTAAGAGATTCATTAAGCATTCATTTAACTTGTGTTCCTCACTCTGCCTTGCAAATATGCATCTAGTGGCTAAGCTGGATGTGACTCCCAAGTACAATTCATAGATTCTTTGCATTTCTTTAAGAGTAGCAAGCATCTGAAAAATCAACACCTCCATTTTTCACAAGTACTTTTTTTTTTTAATCTATGATACTCTATAACAAACAACAACAACAACAAACAAAAACCAAACAACCCAACCCAACCAAAACCAAGCCCTAGAACTGTAATCTTTCCTACAGTATCACTCAGTGAACTTTCAGCTTCTGCTGAAAGATCTCATGGTCCAACTTAAGAGAGAATCCACTCTAAGGGAACTTCCCTAGACCCATGGATTAGTGGGAATTTTTTAGTTGTAGAAAATGTAGCCAGTGAAATTTAGAGAGAATAGTTTCCAAACAGAAGAAACAGTAGGGGAAAATGAAGATGCAACTCATCATCTCAAAGACTTGTAGGATATCAGAGGACTTGGAGTTCTAGGACTTGAGAAAGTGTAGTACTATGGACTTACACATTAGATTCTGATTTTATCATGAACTAAAACAACATATCAACAAACACATTTTGTATGTGGAGACAAACAACAGACAGCAGGAATGACCAATTCTGCAAGAAAATACACCTTTTTTTAGAAACCTTCTGTTTTTCTACAGAAAATTATTACTTATCAGAAAGAGGAGAAAAACCTTCATGTAATGGAGCTTTTTATCATACGGAGAAATTGTTAACAGGGTAAGTCAGAGGCACTTTTCTCATATTAACTCTGTTGCAGAAGCCAATGTAATTGTGGAAATTTTCTTTTCTTTTGTATGTTTTTTATTTAAAAAAAAAAAAAATTTTACTACCTGCATAGTGATGAATCAAGAATGCAAAAAAGAACAGAGAATTGGTCAGTGGGACTGACTGAAAGCCCATTTCAATAGCCTTGAAATCTTTTATTTGATTCAATGACACTGAGTATGGCCTCCAAAGAAAGGCCAAAGAAAGAAAAGCAGCAGCAAGGGCATATGATACATGTGTGCGCAGGGTTATAAACTGCCAAATACTCATTTTGAAAATATTGCTCCAAGGCCTTCAGAAAAAGCCCCTATTGCTCTACTCAAAAGTAGAAGCCTGAGTAAAGTATGCCATGCATCAATAAATTTTTTAAAGGCTCATATTTTTAAGGAAGTGGCTGACCAGTCTTTAAATAAAGATCCTGACCATTCTGTAGGAGCTTGTTGAAAAACACAGAAAGATATTTATTTGATTATGAAAAGCTAGTGCTCTTATAGGAACAATATGAGGTAATTAGTAAAGTGAAGTAGGCTCTATTGGGAGTAGAAAAACAGGCAACAGGTTGAAGGGGACAATGAATGTCAAGGGCCTTCACCCCAAGAACCAGCGTGACTCAGTAATGTTGACCAGCTTTGCTTTATCTAATGCACATTAGTCAGTCTTTATGTCAGCACAGCTCTGCTCCTGGTACATGGCATAGTCCTGGCACACATATATTTCACTTAATGCATTACCTTATTGATACCCATCGTGAGGAAGTGATCAAGCAAATACCGAGCTTCTGTCAAAGTGCAAGCATTAATCACTGCTGTTACATCCAAGGTCTCTCCTTCTTCCTATGTGTGCAACAATAAAAACAGTCAGATTTAAAAAAAAGCATTTTTCACAAATCATTATACTAATCATAGAAAACAGAAACAGTGAAGATGCTGCAGTATCACCCAGTTCATCTCTTTGGTACTTCTTAACCATGCCTGAAAGATCTCTTTTCCAAACTATACCTAAAACACCCCACAGTACAGACACTGCAGCCTTCCCAGTCTCTTCCAGTGCTTCAGTTTCTTTCCTATTAGAAAGCTCTTATCAAACTCTAAACTCAGACCCCTTCTTTCCACAAGCTAAGCTATTCACAGTGGATGCAGAAATAAATGCATTTCTTCTGCAGCCTTCATGCATTTGAAGGCTTCTCCCCCTAGGTCTCTTCCTCATTTTTCTTCCAATTATTCTCAGTCAGTATTAAGCACTCTGGTACCCTTAAGAATTATTAAGCCTTTTGTGTTCTCTATTTCTTTACTGGTAAAGTCCTGTAACCTTGCACCATGATGTCCAAGATTGAAGAAGCCCTGGTGTGAGTAAAATAGTAGAAACTGCTGGCAATATAATATGCATTAAAGCATAGCTTAGCCCAAGGTGGGAGAGGGAGAACTCAAGAACTGCCATATAAAAATACTGGTAAGTATTACAGTTCGGACTTCATGCTCCCATGTGCCAAGAGACCTAGGAGACTATGTGGTGGATTCTTCCTGCTAGATCATGTAAGGTATGATGCACATTATAAGAGTTTTCAGATTTGGATTTCACTGCTTTTGGTATTATTCAAATTTCTACATCAATTGTAATAGACAATTTCTTTTTACTAAATTACTATTTGAAAATGATAACCCTAAACAAGCAACTTGGCCTGAAAAGGCTCTTTAGTTATAGAAAGTCACTGTTCCATAATTGAAAATATACTAAAATGCAATATAAAGAATTTACATAAATTCTCACATTAAATATATTTAAATATATTTAAAGTATACAAAAACAATACAAGGGAGTGGAAGCATACCAACAGATGCAGGAATATACAAGCTGCTAGCCTTCAGTCCCAAGAATTATATTAATTTAATGCCAGCAGAATAGAAAGCATCAGCTTTGACATTTAAATGCTTTGCAATCTTAACTTGCATTACACTGACATTAAAACTCAGATCTGAAAATTCAGCTGTATAAACACTCCTCATTTCAAACTTCACCCAAGTTTTCACCAATTTTCACTTTCTGATTCAATAATTATATAGCCAAAACAAAATTAATTTCTAAATGAGAACATTTTCAAGGCTACCACAGGATTTTTTTCTTTTCTCCATTTTACCATTTTTGCATTAATATTTGACCTACCTTTGCTTCCTCCATTTGCATAATGTTTGCTTGGCAGTCAGTAATGCTGTCATTAATGTAGTCTATATTCGCAGTTAGTGATTCCATCTCTTCATTTATGTTTTGGACGTTTCTATCTGCTTCACTGCCACCCCCATCCTTGATGAGCTTCTCTCTTTTCTTTGAAAGCTTTTCTCTTCTTTTTGTAAGTTCTTCACGTTGCTATTTTCCCCAAAGACATAATATTACATAAAAAGGAATTAGTAAATACTTAGGGCGTTTAAACACCTTTTTGTTTTGTTTTCCTTGTTATACTTTAACTAACATATCGTGATTTCTACAGGAAGTAGTTATACAGGTGAATATATTAGTATATTTGCACATGATCCTATTAATATGTTTTTTATTTCTTACTAAGCACAGCAATCCCATGGTACAAATGCTTACTGGAGTAGTTAAGAGCATCTTCATTGATGGCAATGGATTCCAAGTCACTGCCTATGCCACCTTCGCAGCAATTCATTTACAGAAAACATAAATGCACTGCTCTCACTTTATTTAATAAGATGATACAGGCAACAGTGCATAGTAGATCACCCACCGTAAGTAACCTGTTCATATCTGCCTCCATATTGGAAATGGTCATCCTCTGCATAATGATATCAGTCACTCTGCGTTCAAGTAACTGCCATTTCATCCTGGCTGCCTTTGAGGAGTAAACTCTGCTTGTCACTGCTTTCCGCTGATATTTCTTTCTGTGATAAATTCAAGAGAAACATACATCTAAGTCTAAAGTAGTTCAATTACATATTTGAATGTGGAAATGATCAGGCCAGAATATTTTTGACAGACAACTTAAAATTTCTTGCAGAATTTCTTTCAGTTTTTCATTGCACCAGACAGTTACCTGCACCCAGCCCTGAACTCTACCGCCCTTTAATATATTGCATTTGAAAAACAGGTATCAAACACTGTGGTATCTTGTATGATGCACCATTGAAACAGAATGCCACCTAAGAGTTGTTCCCTATTTAACAAGGGGATCTGCTTCAAACCCCAGTGGAAGATCACCAATAAACCCAATACATTAAATTGTGTTTTCCGACAAGTTTTTCTTTGTACTTAAGAACATTGCAGGCATTGGACCACCAAGGGCATTTCTCTAATGGCAGATTAACTGCATTTTGAAATTTTGGGGTTTCTTAATGCAACTTGTTCTTTAAAGCCATTTTATATTATTCCACACTGTCTTAAACCCACAAAATTCAAATTCCATTTGATAATGGTAAAACACCCATTTTATGAGCATTACATGACAGCAATTTGAAAAATAACCAGTGCAATATGCATCACCACAAGATTATCCGCTAGAAAGTCCATGCAATTTTCAGTTCTCTTAAGAGAGGACTAAACAGTTTTAATCCTTACCCTGTTCCATTTGTTGCAGTTACAGATAATGCTTGAACCCTTGCAACAGGAATTCTCATCTTCTGCTGCACTGCTGTTCTTGAACCATCGTGCTCAACTGATGAGCTAGAACTTGCTTCCTGTATAGGATGCTCAGGCAGACTCAGCTTTCGACTTACTTTTCCTGCCACTTTATCAGACAGAGGCCTTACTTGCCGACGAAGGGCTGTAACCTGAAACACAGTGCAGAGACACGATTACCTCTCCCCAAAACCACGTTCCAAGTTACAGTGATACAATATCATTCCATTTTCAAAGTTGTATTACTCTTTTACCACAATACCTCTTCAGTTTTGCGACGTAAGATAACTTCTTGATTTCTTTTCTGAGCTTCAAGAAGCTTGAGCTGATGCTGTGAAAAAATACAAGCAGCAAATAGGTTTTTTCCATTATCTGCCACAAGGACTGTATTGTATAAAAAAAGACCTTTACACGCTAATACAAGTTTGCAAAACTTGTGACATGAAGTGGGCAAGTCACAATTGTTTCTTGCTCTTTCTAGTACAGAATGAAAATAAGTGTTTCACTATATCAATTCTCTATCAAAAAGAGTACTTGCATGCAAGCAAGATAGTAGCAACAGTTTTGTGAGATTCACTAATAAAACAATACTGATATAAATATTCAATAAGCCTTCTATTTTCTGTTGCACATATCACCTGAAGCTAGGAACCCAGTTATCATAGAAGTTAAACCAATTTACGTGCATTTTGACTGGCAGAAATACACAGGTACATGCCTGCCTCAGTGAATGCATACACACATGGTGTGTGCCTACAAGCATATGCACATCAGGATAGATGCTTATTCCAAATGAAAGTTCTTTATCTGTCAAATCACCTCTCGTTTGCGTTGCTCCTTTTTAAGCTGTGCAATCTCTCTATTTCTTCTAGATTCAGTCATTCTAGCTTTCTCCTGCTCTTCTTTCATTTGTTTCATCAAGCGAACCTGTAAAGAGGTCATCACTTAGAAAAGCTGTTTACACTGAACTACTGCTGCCTGCCCCCACTCACACAGAGTTTCTTCAAATTGCCATCTTCCAGTATATTACATGCTTTTAGCAATTTACCTCCTCCATCTAATGTATCTTCACTCAGCGCTGAATAACAGCTAATAAGCAGTGCAAGCTTCTCCATGTTTGATACCATAATTTCTGTTCATTAAACCTAAAAGCCACTCCTCTCCCCCAGGAATAGCCTAGTCTTCATATATTTTGTGTTTTCAGGCTTTCGAGCAGCTGACAGCAAGAACAGAGTTATCTGGTAGATAAATGCACAGGAGATTTCAATCCATTTTTCAGTAAACACTCATTGAACAACACTTCAATATACTGAAATATACCTTGGTTTTCTTCATCTCTGTCACCTCCTGCTGCAGTTTCTTCAGTTGCTTTTCGTATTGAGACTGATTTTTAAGCAATCGTGCGTGTTCCTTTTGTGCTGTTTGAAGTCTCTGCAATTCTTTATTCATGGCTTGGAGTTTCTTTTCATATTCCAACTTGATTTTTTTTGCCTTTTCTTCTGAATAGGTCTCTACAGAACCTAGAGCAAAAGGAAATTCTTAATCTGCTTTTGTTCAGGATATTTTCACTTTGCCAGCCACAGCAAATGACTGCTTCCTCTGCTTTGATAGCATTATCTGCAATATCTTTGAAAAATTTAATGTGCCTCTAGCTACTGTCACCTGCACTGCTTCAAACTTTCCACCTAGTATGTGTTCTTGGATAAGAGATTAAGTATTAACACTTTCCTTCCAATTTCTTTGTACTAGACAACAAATATCTGAGCACCTGAAGACAGATACAGACATGCTTGTTCACGCATATGTGCACAAGGTCATAACAGTCCAAAAAGCTATCCAGCTTAGTATGACTTTTCTGGCACTGATCAAGAGGGAAGGTCTAAGAAAGAATAAGGGAACAGCAAAAGCATATAAGTATATAGCTATAAAGCATATACAGTATATTTTAAAAAAGAAACAAACAAACAAAACACTTCCTCCAGTACTCTCCCAAAGTTCAACTATTTGTGGTTTAGAACTTCCTGAGTCAGAGTTCGTTTTTCATCTCAATACTATTACATATTCAAAAAAAGTTTAGTCAGTAAAACACCTCTGAAAGGCCACTGATCCTAGTTATTACTTTTAAGCAAATCAAAAGAAATGGGGGAGGGAGGAGCAGGAAAGAACTTTTTATTCAGCAACTATCTCAAGGACTATGTTAAAATGAGAGCGCCTAGAAAACTGAAAATGCTTATTCAATCAAATCAAATACCTGTCAGTAGCAGTATCTTTTTAAAAAAAATCTCTCTCAGTTCTGGTAGAAACGAGGAGTAAAGTATGATTCACTGGCATTATGGGTACAAACCTATTTCTGTTTTCTGCAATTTCTTATCATGTTTGAAAAAGGAAGGTAGGGAAGTAGCAAACAATTCAACTTGAATATCTTACACAACATCTAGATTTAAATGATTTTGTACTTCTTACCTAAGTTTTGAAGAACCTGATCTCTTTCAAGCTGAGTATCTCGAATTTTATGTTGTAGCATCATTAGTTTCTCTTCATATTGTTTTTTCAGTGTTTGCAACCTTCGCTGGCTGTTCTCTAGTTCATCTATCAGTTTCTGCTTAATGGCTATTTCACAGGTGATATTTGCCAAGTCAGCTTGATAATTTTCTAAAATAAAAAGATTTCAGTAATTAAAAATTAAGACTTCTGTTAAAGTAACAAAGTAAAGTAGCCAAGCACAATGCAGCAATCAAAACTATTATCTGCAATTCACAATAAAGTCTCCTCCTTAAACACTCTCCATTCTAGAACTAGGAAAGAGATAGGGAAAAATCTCTCATCGGATCACAGTTGCCCATATATTGTTATTACTCACATTTAAATCTCAACATCAGCAATCTGTCCTTCCCCATACAAAAGGCTGTGAGACTTCAGTCACAGCTCAGGGCTGGAGAATAACTTTCAATCATAAACCCAGCACGTTATAAAAGGAAAATGTGCCTGCTGGCAGACTCCAAGAGGAGACTTTCCCTTCACTAGCTCTTAGAAAGATACAGCCAAATTTCTGAGAAGAGTTGAGTGACCTCTATCACAGAAGTGAAATGGTGAAGGGAATGAGAAAAGTAGGAGGAAAAAAAGTAAGGGAAGTAAGGAAAAAGCACTAACCCTTTTTTTTTTCCCCGCAGGTTCTGCAACTCCTGCTAATGGTTTGTGTGACTATCAAACAAGATGGAACCATCAGATTTGGTTTGCCCATTTGGCCCAACTCACGTGAGAGAATTGCTGGTGATGCTGTCTCTGACTCTAGCAGTCCTAACTTGCATGCTACACAAAAATGAGGAAGGCTGATAGACTTTCAGTGTTTCAAAATTAAATTCTACCTATTTGTCCTGGTTTCAGCTGGGATAGAGTTAATTGTCTTCCTAGTAGCTGGTACAGTGCTATGTTTTGAGTTCAGTATGAGAAGAATGTGATAACACTGATGTTTTCAGTTGTTGTTAAGTAATGTTTAGTCTGAAGTCAAGGATTTTTCAGCTTCTCAAGCCCAGCAAGAAAGCTGGAGGGGCACAAGAAGTTGGCACAGGACAGAGCTAGGGCAGCTGACCCAAATTGGCCAACGGGGTATTCCATACCATGTGACATCACGCCCAGTATATAAACTGGGGGGAGTGGGAGTGGAGGGATTGCCGCTTGGGGACTAACTGGGCGTTGATTGGCAAGTGGTGAGCAATTGCATTGTGCATCACTTGTATATTCTAATCCTTTTATCATTACTGTTGTCATTTTATTAGTGTTATCATCATCATTATTAGTTTCTTCTTTTCTGTTCTATTAACCCACGAGTTTTACTTCTTTTCCTGATTTTCTCTCCCATCCCACTGGGGGGGAGGGGGGTGAGCAGCTGCATGGTGCGTAGTTGCTGGCTGAGGTTAAACCACGACACTATTTCCAATTTAGCTGAACAGGAGCTATCACCTTGGTCATTAGTCCTGAGACATGAAAATAACCCAGTACTTAAACCTTACACTTTGGATATTCTAACCAAGAAAGAAATGTGTTACCAAACACCCGATGGCCTCCAGTCAATTTTAAAGCCAGTATGGGGACACTTGATCAGATGTCTGTTACATGTTTTAGCACCATAACCAAAAAAAAAAAAAAAAAAAAAAAAATTCGCTGGACACACAATCCACAGAGAATTATGGACAGTGTGTTCACAACATGCTATCTTGCCTACCAAAAGCCAAGGAATGACAGATAGGATTTGTAAAATTCTACAGAATATTGCACTGACATCACCTTTTTCATCAGAATCAGAATCTGATTCATCTGAGCTTTCAACAACTTCCATGTCATCTTCATCCTCATCATCTTCCTCATCTTCATCCTCATGATCACTTGCTTCCTGAATTTCCTCCTGCAAAATGTACAAAATAGAAAGATGCTGAAGCACACCCACACTTTTCCATCCCCCAGACACTTGTGACTATCACTGTGAAGCCATAGTATTCACCTGACTCATTCCTAATTTCCTTTCTACAACCTTGTAAATCTTTAAACAGACAATGAACAAATCAAACACTTCTAAATACTTACTGCTTCCAATTCATTATTCTCTCTCTCCGAAGTGCCTTTTTCATCTCTCTTCTCCTGCTCGTTATCTGTGTTATCCTCTTTAACACTAGCAGAAGAGGCACAGACACAAAATATTCACAAACTGAAATAGCATGTGCTTCCCATCCCCCAAAGCAATAAGTTGCAATTCCAAATAAAGATGAAAACCAAAGTGTAGTTAGACAAAGGTACAGGTGTTGGGCATGGGTAAAACACAACTTCCAAAATCCTGCAGATAATAAAATAATGTTTAATGGCTTTTAATCTTAGCTTGCAAAATAATATTAATGTTTAGCACATTTTTTAGGGCATATTGCACAATTGGGACAATCAGAATACGCATCTTCATATACTACAGAAGTACTCATTTCATATGGAAGTTGCAGTGTACCCAGAATAGCTTTTATAAAGCAAAAAAAGAACATTGTGTGCAGGTACAACATATATTACAGGTTTTACTACACTCTCAAACTATAATGGAGCCTACTGCGCTTATAATCATCTGAAAATTTATAAGCCTTAAACAATATCCTAATTTATCATACTATAACTATTCTTTTGATCAGTTATCTACTTTGACATCAAGGGAATGCTCAAAATAGGCATTGATACAACAAGAAGAGTCGAGAAATACTGAATTTTTGCAATAGGACTGTCTGTCTCAAAAAGAAACTTCTCCCAACTATTAAGATTACATTTTAGTATATTTCCATGCTACTGTTTTTCAGACTATGGCTCAAAACTTATTTAAAAGTCAAGTATCTCTATATTCTTTCCTCTTTTGGCAACCTGAACTGTAGTGATGGCTTACACAAATTACAGCAAGGTTTTTTTGATTTTGTTTTAAAGGTTTGGTGTGTGAGCCATTAGGACAAGTTTTAACATTTTTAAGTGCACATTTGAGGCATCACATGCAAATGTAAAATTCAAAAATCAGTGGCAGTCTGCAAGTTGTCATGGACCAAATGTCAGTCCTTCTAGCACCACATGTGCAAAACCCAAACCATCCCCAATAGATGGGAAATCATGATAGAACAGGGCTAGACACCATAGGGGGTAATAACAAAAAGATGTGGTTAGGATTGCATAATGTGGAATCCACCTCACCTAACTTCAGCTGCATAGAAGTTTGGCAAGTTATGTGCTGTCACTGATCAGGCAGGGTATCTAGAAATGTACATCTTCCTCCACTGACACCAAAAGGAGCCAAGATTCAAGGTCTAACTCTTGGACAAATCCAATACTCAGTGCAGTCACAAGAAACATGCAGTAGATTTGAAACACTAATTTGGCAAGTGATACCTAAAAGCCATCTTTAAGAGTGCCAGTTAAGTAACACAGTACTTCTGTGCACACACAATTTTTTTCTTGTACTATTTTTTAACCTGTTCAGTGCTAACTGGTTCCTTCTGTCCCACTCATCACCAGTGAAACTGAATCCAGCTACACTGATCATGCGCAAGGCAGAAAGATTTTGCTTGGACCGTCTGAATCTACACAGCAGCCAGGGAGGCTGGAAGTAAAAAATCTAACCAGATTTGTACAGAAAAAAAAAAAAAAAAAATGCCAGAACAGGGAACACTGAGCCACGCAATCTCATTTCTACAGATTCTCATCTCGCTCAGCTCACATGTTCTGTTTTATGTTGGTTAGTAAGCCTAAATGATAACAGATCTTAGCTGCAATCTTCATGCAGATTGAGGCAAATCCCCAGTTTCCCTTCCACCTGCACACAGTACAGAGCCAACCGCTACAGAGAATTTGTGTTCTGCCTGATAAAGGGGAGAGACAGGACGAAGGAAAGGGAGCAGCTCTGCCAGACAGAACGGTACTGCTTAATTTGAGTGCTATTGATCTGTGGATTCACATCATCTGCATGAATTCGGGGGGGGGGGGGGTGGGTCAA
>NW_010973187.1:4273467-4326871 GCF_000737465.1 Haliaeetus leucocephalus
TCCCACGCTCGCGATGAATTGGGGGGGGGGGGGGATTGGATCAAAGTAGACAGCTGAAAAATAAAAGCTCTTTTACTTTCATTTTTAATGACAGTATATTTCTCTCTTTAAGGCCTCAACTTAACTGCTCTCTATGACCAGCTACTTAATCTACTGCTTTGGCTGAAACTGAACAGAAGGAATGGTCAAGGCTTCAGTCACATGCTTTCAAAAATAAATGCAGCAGACTTAACTGGGGTGTGAAGGTCCAAGACCTTCTTGATCTCACATGCCAAAATTATTATTGTTGTATACTGCCTGCTATACATTTCATACCATACAAGCTATTGCACCTTCCTCCTGCCTTTCATTCCATACAGGCCATGCAAGAAAGAAGTCTACTTAATTCTGCAGCAATTCCCATAGTCACCGCCTCCCCACAAATGCCTGCTCAACACTGTGCAATCTGAGTCAACCTCAATTCCACAACAGAGGTTTCTTCCGGTTAAAACACTTGTTGAAAGTCAAAACACAGGAAAGAATATTGAAGAGCCAAATGAACTACTCTTGAAGTACCTATGAATCTGCCCAACTTGTTTTCATGTATGACAACCAGTTAATTGAAATGACAGGTAATTAAAAACCTGGGAAATATTCCAACCTTCTTTCTTCTTGACTGCTTTCCTCAAGTTTCTGTAGCCTTCAAAAGCACGAGGTACAGTATTGGAAGGCCAAGCCAATGAAGGACAAACCAGACAGTGAAAAGCAAAAGTGATAAGAAGGTAAAAAAATGATATATGAGCTTGTGGAGTTTAAAATGAAATTTTAAAAGATACCATCACGACACAACAAGTAGTAAAAAGGCAATACATTTTGCACAGTTGGAAAGTAAATAGAAAACAAAGAAGCAGCATTTGTAGGTTAACTAATCTGTCACTGTCAACAATTGTAAATTTAAGTTAAACTAAGGAAGAAGTTTTAGATATAGACAATGTATTTCACTTTGAGAATTATTTCTAATATGGATTCAAAAAATCTCTTAGTTCTAGAAAAAGCTTTCTCCTCTTTTGCCACTTAAAATTGGCAGGTAAAATACCAAAAATTGCAAGAAGTACTGCCATTGAACCAAAGTTATATAACCTCAAGAATATATCAGGAAAGAACCCAATGCACTAGTTTTATATATGCTGATAACATATTGTAATATAAAATAGTAATGAAAAATTTTTAGTACTAATATTTTAAATCATATATTCTGAATATAATTCTTAAAAATCTTCAAATTGCATTTATTTTTTGGTTTGCGGTTTTGTTGTTTGTTTTAAAATAAAAAGCAGAAACCCACAGTTTATTTTTCTGGGATTCAAAAAGTACATGCCAATGATTGCTTGTTATTTTTTAATAAATTAACAAAAAATATGCATCAGAAGCAATGAGATGGACAAAGTGTTAGTATTTTTACTTGTACTTTTTCCTCTTGAACAAATGTATATGTATCAGTAGAGAAATGTCTGCATGACTTATGTATATGTAGAGATAGCTTAAATTTCAACTACTGAAATTCCTCATGTTCCCATTATGAGCAAGTTTTGAGCAAGAGCTTTTGCTGCCTTTTCACCTCATGCTGCCTGCCATCTTCCTTCAGTATCAGCTAGGAGCTAACACGCTAAAGCCCATGTAATTTTATCACTAATTTAGTAATAAAGGTTAGGGAAGTCAAAAGACAACAGTCAAAAAAGGTTACCAGGTATGTAAGGCTCACTAATGATTGAAAGGGACGTAGGAGGTTTGCTCTGGGGCTTCCAGTGAGTAGGTCACACTGTGGGACACTCCAATCGAGCATGTCAGTATTTCAGTAGCCAAAACATTACTGCCATGTAAACTGTTTCCAATAAACTTTATGACAGATGCTTATTAAAGGCTACAGATATATAGCAGTACATACCTGCTGCTCATTCAGAAACTGGCTCTTAGATCTTCAGGCTAGCTCACAACAATTTAGCTAAGTGGCATATATTTAAAATTATGCCCCTTTCATCATACTGACCCACAACCAGGAAACAAACAGGTCAAGAAATGTAGCAGATGGGGCAGAACTAGTAACTAGGCTTATTGATCCCATTTTAGCAGGAAAATGATAGTTAGACAACTTTAAAAGAACAGCAACCCTAAAAAGAAATAGTACAGTAAAAGCAGCTAAATGCCTGTAGAACACAGAAGTAGAGCAAAGAATCCCTTCCAAACTGCAGGGTAAATTGTCCCTTTGCAATACATTAGCATACCCATTGCCAATTCCTGAAATTTCAGTAGAATAAAAATCCACAGCGATATATCCTGAACAGAGGCTTTGCATTTCATTAATTAGATAGAAGCACTCCACAGGTAACAAGTATGACAGGCTATATATATGCATAATCCCTCAAATTCTAACATTTCTTAGCTTCTAAGGAATTTCTCTCCTAACATATGCACTTCAGAAATTTATAAATATTTATTGCAAAGCAGTCTGCAGATGGGCCAGTAAACAGATTCAAACCTTACCAGCACTTTGAAGAGCATGATCCCATTCTATAGAATGGAAGACCTGCTTTAACATGGAGGCTGGACCATCAAGAGGTCTCTTCCAACTTAAATTTTTCTATGGTTCTCTAATTCTATAATGCTAGAATAGAAAACTGATCTCAAATTAGTTTACAGGAAGTATTCCCTAATTCTGGATCAGACCACTTGGCCATTCACAAGATTATTGTCCTGGTGTGAACAAGTGTGACTGGATGCAGAAGCTTCTTTCAGAAAAAAAAACCAACACAAAAAGAACAACCATCTGTTTTACTTACTACTGTATGTAGGGTAAAACTTCCAAATGTTTTTTTAAAGTCATCATCTCTTACAATAAGAGATATTATTCAATATATCTAGTAACCTTTATCTGTTTTCTGGTCACAATCCTGTCTGCTACCTAATACTCAGGCCTGAAACTAACAATTGGGGCTTTATCGAAACATGTATCTAAACGCATGCTTGATTTTAAAAGGTGTCGAAACACAGAAAATCAAATCTTTCTGTTCTTGCATTTACAGTTAAAGAACATATTGAAGCATTTGGCTGAAGAGACGCCAGAACATTCTGCTGATTTCATTTAACACTTCCACCCTGCCCTCAAGTTCCTATAAACATGAGACACAAAATCTATCAAAATCTCCATAAATGTATAAGAGTTTCCTTAAAAATGATATGCAAAGGAAGAATTTAGTTGTTATTAAAATGAGTGTTCTCCACGAGTATCAGACATTGACTTGGTGAATGGATTTAGATATTGGACCTCAAATTGCAGACATCACTAACTCAAGTCTACTTTATACTTCAACTATATTTCAGGCTTATACTGTTTTGGTTTTACTCTTAACTTGTAGAAGAAGTCTGAAGGGCCATTAGTAGAAAGAGTAATAGATTAGAAGTGTGGAAAATTTCAAGGAAAAGGGAAAAATCTCTAACGGAATCAGAGTTTCGGAGTACACAAACAGATCCTTGCTGTACTAACTGCTGTCTGAACAGGCATTTTTATCAATGTCTATGAGCATTTTAGTAGATGAGAAGTCGGAGAGCAAAAAACAGCAAAGCATGATGTTGCAGAGAATTAAGAAACCTCAAATTAAAAACATTTATAAAAGCAGAAGATAAAGCAAAAGAAGCCATTCCAAGAGCTACCAAAGAATTCCCAGCTATTCAGAATATCTTTCCTTCAGAAAGCTGTTTCAGTTTTGACGTACGGTAGAAAAAAGTTTATAATTTTTGGTTTTGCAAACTTCTGTTGAATTTCAAAGCATTTAAAAAAATTTTTTTTTAGATATCAAAATTTATGGAAAGCACCTGTGCTTTTACCACTGTGCATAATTATATAGAAAAATTCATTACAACAGAGACATTCATTGTACAAATACTGCATACTTCACTGGAAGAAAAGATGCAGAAGAAAAACATCTATAACTTCAATGTGTAAAAGGGTTCAAAGGAACAGCAGTTCAGGATCCAAACCCACACAGCAACAATTAATTAATTTTAAAATCTCAGTGGTTAAAAAAATACACTTCTTTACTAATAAAGAGAAAACAAATAGCATTATAATTCATACAACACCTCTTTTTCTTTTTCCTTTCTTTTTTTTTCAGCTTTTCTAGATCTTTCTTGGCTATATCTAGAATTTCCATTGTCTCTTTCTCTGAAGAAAGCATAGAAGCAGAAAATGCTGATGGTCCACCAAAGTACGTAGATCTTGCTGAAGCTCTTGACAAGTTGCGTCGAAGATTTTCATTCACTGCTTCACTTTCTAATAATTTTGCTCTTAAAAAAAAAATTTTAGAGCATGAATCACAAGTATTGCTAATGCACGAGATGTATACTCTCTAGCATCTGTAACTGCACTGCATTACCTTCAGTTTAAAAAGAAACTATAAACTAAGGTAAAGTCTCACAAAATACAAATGTAGCAAATCCCTTGATGACACCATTTTACACAACCTTCGTGTATGTTGTGCATATAATTTATACCCTAGACAGAAACATATAAATGTCTGTATAAATATATATGTGCATACCTTGTGTGTATATACATATTACATGAAAGCTACACAAGATCTCTAACACTAACTGGGAATAGGCCAGATAATTTTTTTTTTTTTTCATGATACACCTCCAAGAAATAGAGAAATAAAAATATATAAAATATTTAATTCTTTAATTTAAAGAGAAAGCAGATGGTTTTTTTAAACACTAAATCATAACAAGTAATTTCTCAGTACTATCATTTATACAGAAGGTGATGAATTTATAAAACAACTGTTCTAAGTTTTGCTGTCCTTTGTGCAACAATATCAAGTTATCATCATTATTTAGGCAACATCTTACTTTCATCTCTATCATCAGCTTCATCTTTAATATTTTAATTTTCTGTGGCCAAGAGCAACACCAGATGGTCGTAGAAGCTGAAGGACCACTGTCCTGAAGTAATCCCCACATAGGAGAGCTGAAGTATTTACTTGCTAACACTTACAGTATTTATTTTTTTTTTTTATAAAAATAGTTCAACAACATATTATGCAAATACCTGAGATCTTCAATTTCCTTGATATAATTATGAATCATGTTACTAATTTCTTCATTTCCTTCTCCTTCGAAGGACAGAGAGAAAGAGGGGGTGGGGGGAAGAGAAAGATTGAGAAAGGACGGTAACAGTATAAATATCTGAATACAGCTACTAGGTACAAGGTACCAGCAAAGAGACAAAATCATATGGGCTACATGTTTAGATCTTATCTGGTTTGTAAAATATAATTCCTCCTTAAGCTGCATTAAGTGTTAGGTTCCTCTGTGTCACATGATCAGAATTATGTCAAGTGACTTTTTCTATTTTATTTGTTTTCCATATTAGCACCTTCTAACAATGCATGTACCATAAATCAAATGTAACCTGACAAACAGTGCACAAAAAGAACAATGCAGTCATGGTAAGTGAATTGGTTGATTATTCTATGAGGTGAAAAGCAAGCCAACATTCACCCATCTGTGTCCAGGTCCTCATCCAAAGCAAAATATTTAAGTCCATGTATAGCTAAGCATACAAGTAATTCCTATCCAAAGGTATTATTTCACATTTTATGTTGTTCATAGTCCTAAATGAATGGTCAAATCAGGGTACCAAACTATTTCTAATAGAAGTGTCCAGAAACAGAGGAAAGAATCAGATGGGGGCCTATCCCTGCCAAAGCAGGTCCTACATTATTGTTACAAAGGCATCGCTTCATTCCAAAGGATCCATGAAGCAAGAACATAACTGATTTAAGTTTATGAACTTATGAACCAGTTTACACACAACGCACCCACAGCATACCTGCTCTGGCTAGCACTTGGTTGGCCTGATCACTCATAAGTTGCGTTATTCTTGCTCTCAGTGCATCAATAGTCTCTTGCATTGCTTTAATTCTAACACGGAGATTGTTGTTTTCTGTTTGCAGCATCGCATTTTCATGAAACATGTCATTAATGCTTTCAACACCTTCTTCATCTATAATCCTTTTACCCTTAAGAAAGTAAATATATTTTATTACTAGTAAAGGCTGACCTACACGTGAAAAATTTGTAACTTGACAAAGGAAATCCACAGATTACTTGAAATCTGAAATAGACACTCATAGCAAAAGATAATCTTCTATTGAAAAGTTTAAAACAATCAATAAATAGATAGTTTTCAAAACATTGATGTCTGGCCCACACCTTAGCATTTGGGTCCTGTGTAATTCCATCTTAGTCTGAAGTACAAGTTCTTGAAAAGGTTAAGAAATGAGAAGACAAATCTTTATGAAATCAGGATACCGTCTCAAGGAAAACAAAGGAGGACAACACTGGTAACCACATTTATTGCTGAAAACATTATCAGTTTTAAATTTCAGGAAGAAATGGTCATTGTGTAGTATTAGTATCTGCCTTATATAATTTAAAACGTATTTTTTAAAGACAAATTGTTTTACCTGTCTAGTAAGTTTTTAAAAGCAATACACAGTAACTGTACACATTCATTTATGTGCCAATCTAAACTGTGGTAATTTTTACTTTAGAAGTGATTATTCCTCATTGCTGAGCATGACAAGGTCAATTTTTGCCTTTCAAATAGCAAACACAATGCAGCATCTGTTGACATCATTGGCATTCATTGATGTATCTTTTCTCTGTGGATGCAATCTAAGTTTTCTAAAAACATCTGGTAATCACTGGAATTAGAAGTGTTGTTTAAGTTAGGGTTGCTGTTCAAATCTTTTTAGTGTATGAAGTGGAAGTAGCCACCAGAAAAAAAAGCTATAGAACTATAAGCATTTTAAAGCAGAAGAAATCCTAAGAGGATAAACTTACTGTTTTGTATTCCATGAGTTCCATTTGTAGCCGTGTAATCTCACTGCGCAAAGCATTTATTTGTTGACTCGCCCTATCCTGATTAACCACCACCTTGTTCTTGATGTTCCGGGCCCGATTGGCATACTTTAATGTGTTCAAAGTTTCCATGAAATCTCGATCTGAAGGGCTCACGCATGCTATCATAAGCGTTTGACTGGAAGTTAGAAACATAGGTCAGTGTTACATACCAAGAACAAAAAGAACAGAGAGAAGCTAACAGGTCTTCAGATAGAAGATGAAACAAGAATAGTGACTTCAGAACATTTGTGAAAATATTCCTTGATCTAACTCACAGTAGAAGACTATCAACCACAAAGTTCAGCACTGTTACATCTTGTATCTCCCTAGCATAGCATAGGAGATGCCGGATCATTAATTGTTCTGCATGTAAAATTATAAAAGCAATTTAATTGGTGTTCCTATAAATGTTTTTCAACCAAATTCAGTTTGCTTAACCATACGCAAACTGAGACTTAGAAACTTGAGATCAACCTAAAGTCCTAGACAGTGATTTGGATCACACAGTTGTCAGGACTGCCTACTCTAATTCCTGAGGTGTGTACCTACTTAATCTGAAAGTTGCCTGAATGCTCATCTGAGGTGTCCATGCATGCACAAAACTCCCTAAGGTACCTATTATCTACCACTCCCTAAGGTACCCATTATCTACCTTGGGTTCTACCGAGATCCAAACTGCCTGAATTTTCCACTGCAAATTATCTCCTGTTCTCCAACAGAAGCACAAAAGCTAGTACTTACCCTTAGTACATCTGGCTATAATTGTATTTATTCCATGTTTCATAACACCACTGCTTAGAGCACTTCCACAAAAAGCAGAATCTGAGCTCTAGGCCCAAGAGGGTTATGAACAACCATCTTCCTACAACACCCTCTAGCCATCCCATCACAGGACATGCAGGGTGAGAACATACTCCCTGCTCCAAGTGAAAGACTGAGCAGACAGAACCAGCGGGACAAAAGCAGAAAACAGCAAAAAAATTTTCATGACAACCAAGTGCTTTCATCATTCAATAGGCAGATGGAGGAATGGGGGTCTCTTCCCTCGCTCCCTGGAGTACACTCATTTCACATCAGATGAGAACAGCCTAGAGGGGTCAGAACCAGAGTTCCAGCTGTAGATCATCCTCTGAAGATGCCTACATGGCCTAAATTCTCAAGAGACAGAGGAAAACATCTACATTTGATGGACCCAGTACTCCCCTCCAGGCTTTAGAGGAATTTGCCTCTCTGTTGTATGTTAAAGCTTAGGTGGTTGCGCTAGGAAGAGTACACTGTCTCCAGGGCAATGAGCAATATCTGCATTAGGCAGACTGGATTCTGAACTTCACTTTCTATAATTTCAGACTGAGACAAACAAATTAATCCCTGCAACCCTTTGTGAAGCAAACAATTACCTTCACCATACACACCGATAAACTAAACTGGAAAGGGTAACTAGCCTGAGGATACAAGAAAGAATCAGTTTCAGCAGTTTCTCAGACCTCCTGTGTACCTTTGTGTCAGTTCTCCCCTTGAGCTTAGTCCTCAAGATGAAACTATGTGCGATTAAGAACAAATTTTTAATTCTGACATCAGGACTACTTGTGCTCTCAGTTGAGAATGTGATTATTTTTCTAAACCTCAGAGGACTGGTTCTGCTAGGTGTCTGTCTTGAAAACTGAACAACTTGAACTCCACTTTCCTATCTGAATTGTATAATGAACTATTTTTAAAAAAAAACTATTCTACTCCCTTTATTTTACCACTTCTTTAAACTGCTGCCCCTGCCCCAGAAGTTACAAAAGTTCTCATTTTTCATATTATATTTTATAAAAGTCCTTTCCAAAGACACCCATACTCCATATTCTTACTTGAATAATTCATGAAATATTAATATTTAAATGCTGCTTCAGAACTGTTACAGCATTATATTTAAAATCAGGATTATGGTGAAAATGGTACAGTGACACAATGCTTTCATCATTATTGACTCAGGACTCACTGCAATCTAACCTGAATCACTACTAGTAAATCTTTAAGTATTTGCAAAAAAGAAACAATAATATGGACTGTAATACCAAGGGTAGAATTTGGAAGGCTATGGAACAGGCTAACAGAAATCTAATAATCTGATTTCCCAGAAGAAAAACTGCATATTTATTAAAATTCAGCTTTCCCACACTTTTTGGTTGCCAAAGCATAGATAAGAAATTATTCAAATTGTGTTAATATGTATAACTCTTCCTTAACAGCAAACCGCTAATTTGACATGTCTCAGCAGGTATATCACATAAACAAAAATAGGTGGTGATAGGTGTCCACAAATTTAACATCAGTTAGAAACAGACAGAAAAAAATATATCTGAATATCCTTGAAAATGCTCTGGGACAGCATTTGTGATTTGTCCATTGTACACTATACTATGCGATTTCTCCTGAAGAACAGGAGGGGGAGCAGTGAAGCTGTAAAACAGGAAAACATTTTGGAGTCAAAATTTCAACAACAGTGCAATTTTAGAAGTGGTTTGAAAAAATGTTCATTAGCTACTGTATTTGATATAAAATTTAGTCAAAAAGTGCTATTTGTAGTTATTTCCAGAAAGAGCTTAGAAGAGCTATGCTCTTAATTTCTGCTCTTTTTTTCATAATCCCTGAGTTTCTTCCTCCCTTAAGCACTTCCGAAAATTCTAGCCTTTATTTTACTTGTTTTTTCCAGCTCTTTGCTTTTCCTTACACTGCAGTGCTGCAAGGTCTTACTGAAGTTATCTCTCTGAAAAGGAGAGCAATGATTTAAGAGTTGACTTCCACTTCTCCCTATTCTTTTGTGAAATGCCCAGAAAGCTTCCTGCCCTCCTAAAAATAGTAGTCAGCCATACTGGATTAAATAGAGCAATAAGAGTACTACCTTGCTAAAACACATCCAACTACGGTCCCTTTTGTATTTGTACATGTTAATGTTACAAATACAAAATTTGTTTTATTTTAATAAATTTGTTAATGCTTGCTTAGACAAAGCTTCCAGAGGCCAAAGCCTCTCTTTCTTGTATGTGCAGTAGGTATACAGGACAGGTTCATACAAACAGTTCTGGTGATACACTAGTTTGTTTTTATTAGGCTGTAATCAGATAACTGGACAGATGCACTATACCCTGAGGTATACAACCTTTACAAAAAGATGGCAGTGCCTGTGGTAAACTGACTCCAATCTCCTGTGCATGGCACTCAGAGCCAATAATTAAGTGCCATTAAAGTAACAAAAAAAACCTCTGAAGGCGAAATTCATCACAGCTTTAAAATATACTGTAGTTAATAAGGCTATAACACAATAACAAAGCTTACCGTTTATGCTATCTACAATCTAAAGATGTCTTCATGGAAAGGACTTGTCCTGGAAATGGTAACTTCTAAGTAACTTGAAGCCTTATGTCTAATAAAGCTATGCTAGCTGTACTGAAAACAACAGTGCAAAAATGCTCTTTAAAATCTTTTCCCTGCATTGCCAGTGTTTTCTATCATGACAGTAATTTAACTTCAGAACCTCCCTCCAACAAAAAGAGTGGCTATTTTTATCCATTGTTTAATGTTTATTTTACTTTCTGAGGATTATGTACTCATTCATGCTCATTCACAATGAAATACAGAAAGTGTTCTAGTTTTCATACCTGTTTCCCCCAAGAGAGTCTTGAAGTAGCCTTGTAAGCTTTGAATCTCTGTATGGTACATGAGTTGCCTTCTTACTTTTATCTCCCAGTGCACTTATTACATTACCAAGTGCCAGCTATAAAACACCAAATCATGTAATGCACAAGTTAAAATCAGTTCTTGAGTAGTTTTACTTTAAAACAGCTATAAACTGGGGTCTCAATATTGTAAAAAAATGAATACACTCATGAAAGTTAAGATAAAAAATATTTCTGAGGATTTTTACATTTTACAGTAGACATCTATAAACTTTCGTGCTATCAACAGTGAAGCAGATGACTTGCAGTCTGGTATCTGCAAGTGCTAAGTGCTTAGCACAATTTGCATGCATTGTCTATTGGTATCTCATGGCAGTCGCAAACTAAAGTTAGAACTACTTCATGTAACAAACATTTACTTTCTATGATTATTAAAGGTGATCTCTATTTCTAGCAGTAGCTATATTCTTTTTAAAAATAATTTTATCAGTGTGCTTTATGCTAGATTTAGAATAAAATATGGGGCATTAATATTAAAAAACCCAGAATTTATTACCTCTACAGATATGAAATAAAGAATGTATGATGAGTATTTAAGCATTTAAGGCTTGAAATTATGTAGTCCATAGCTATCCTCTTTTGTTGCTAAACGGGTCTAATGCATGTTTATAAACAACCTAACATTTGGCTGTAAAATTATTTTTAATGTGCAACTGCACATACTTCAATCATATGCCAAATTAAAGAACATTCCTCTAGATGGCACCCTGTAGAGTCAGTTCTTAGTCTTGAAAATGGTCTTACTGCATCCAGCAGTTGAAGAATTGTATATACACCACATTCTGTGACTGCTTTGAAGTGTTTAAATCACTTTCAATCTGTTTCTCAAAGCTGAGGTCTGGAATTCACTGTAAATGAAAGTTTCGTGATCACATAAAATATTACTTTTATCACACTGATTTTCACCTTCGCACATTCTGTATCCTATTTGTTAGGGATACATCTATGTCACCTAAACCCCCAAATTTCTGTTGGCTTTATATGTGCTTATATCAATGATGAAATTGAACTGAATTATCTTTCTCTTCCATATAATATAACCACAATAACTACAGGGTTGGTTTACATTATGTGTCATAATTATAACAAAGAACCAGCATTTATTGATCAATTAAGCTTAATAATTGTCCATATTTTACATGCCTGTACTCCTTGCAAACTGCTTGTAATAGTCTCCAATTGTTTGGGTCTTTACAGAATAAAAAAATAAAAATAAAAAAAGTGGAAGGAACTCTACAATACATTTTAAAAGTTAGAGTAACTAACTATGTTTCACAACAGTTTTAAGTACTGTAATTTGCTAGCTAGGGTCTAGTCCAACCAAGAAAATACTAGCAAGCCAGAACCCAGTAAGAATCAATATATACTGTTAACATCTCATGCTACAGTCCTCATTCTGCACACAATGCGTTTCTACTTTACGGATTACTGAAAACAAGTGATCCAAAAAGGAAGAGAAGATGGTGGTACCAACAGCCTATGGAAACAAGTTGTATAGTCTTACTAGTCCACAGTTGATGGAAATGCCTTCTTTTGCCCTTTCTCCTGTAGCTCCTGTTCGCTTTAACCTTTCTGATCCTGCTAGATCAACAAAATGGAACTTGGCAGTAAGAGTTTCAAATTCATTCATCTCAGAAGATTCAGATATTATCCTGTTATCAGTGGCATTATCCTGTAATTAAGAACAACCCATAAAGCTTGGTAAGACCTTTCACATTAACATTTGTCTACTGCAAAGTTTAATCAACAATTATTTACAAGACTACCTATTTGTCATGCCCAATTCCTTCCATATTTACTCATTCTCTTACAACTACAACAGTATCTCTCAAAAAACTATCTCCATTTTAACCACAGGTACTAACATATCATTCTTGAAGACCCAGCTCTAGATCCACGTGAATACCAATTACTTTAAGTATGAGCTACAATTGTTTTTTGTTGGAGGAATGGGGGGATACATATATTAAAACATACAAGTCTTCAGCAAGGTGGGCAAAAAGATTTGTACTTCTCCTGGAACGCAAGTCTTAAATCAATTGTCGAAGGAAATTTATTTAAAAAAAAAAAAAAAAAACTAATTATATTATTACCCCCCAAAATTACCAGACCCCCTTAGCTCATAAACCTGCCAAATAACTCAAAGATATTTTGATTTTATACCTTTCTAATCCCCATCATCAGCTTCCCTGTGGCATGATTCTTCACCTGTATTTTAGGAATTATTTTTTTAAGCCAGTTTTCCTAGCAGCCAGTATTCCACCAGCACTTCTGACTTGACCAGAAAATAAGGACAGCAGAGGAAATGAGGGAGAAAGAAGAGGTTCCTTTCTCCACCCCCCCTCACCCAAGTAAGCTGTAATGACTGGCACTTGACTCATGCCTCTGTCAGTGCAGGGAATCTGCCCAGGAACACACTGCACTACGGGCTGGTACCATAGCCTCAGCCTCTTTCCACTTCATGTCCCAAAGCACAGCAGCAAAATTATCCTTTTTCATTAGATAATCCTGAGTTTCTGCTGTCAATTAGTATAGCTGTACCATATACTGTGGAGTTTTCTTTTATTCTAAGTGTAGTTAAGACTTGTCAGGAAAGCAACACTGAGTGAGAAAAATCTTTAGATTGCTCACTTCTTGACCTTCCTGGTAAGATACTCATTGCAGGGCAATTTCTACCTACTTGTCATGGCAGCTTCAGGCATATACTGAGTGTATACAGGATTTATAACATATTCACACAGCCCAATATACAGGCTTTATTAGGAATTTCTATTACAGAAAGCATAGATTGTTCTAGTTTTTCTTAAAAAAACAAAAACAAACAAAAAAAAAACCAAACAAACAGACCCTCAGGTATTCTGTGGCAATGATCTTCATGCCCTTGGTCAGCTAGCCCACAGCTCCCTTCACTACTGCAAGGGGTAATGCATGTGTCTGCAGACTAAACCATTCTCACGGCAGTTAAATGTTTCATGCTTCTTAAATAATCTCCTTTTGTAGCAGTTTCAGGAGAGAACAGGAATTGTGCCACTTCCACAAGACTGGAAATCACCATTTCTGATATTTTGACATTTACACTGCTGTGGACTGCACACTCTTTCCCAGCCCTCACAGTAATGATTAATGCATCCTTTCACTCTCGCTTATTTAATAAGTCAAAGGTACATCCAGAAACTTCTGAGGAGCATGGATGGTGTGAACACAGCATGAGGAGTAGCGCATCTGTGCACTGCAGCCCTGGCTGCCTGCCCACACTGGGCACCGGGGACCGCACGCAGAGGGGACACAGCCAACGCCGTCATTCAAGGAAAAGAAACTGTGTTGCCCTAGTAACAAAGGTCTCCCAAAACTGTTGTCTGCAGAAACTTGAGCTGCACCTATCCTGGCCACCCAATAATAGTTCATATTAATTTATATGCCAGGAGCATTCAGAGGCCAACATCAGGTCTAAACCCTACTCTCCTAAACACCACAGGGCAAGAAGAGGGTGCCGTCTCCACAGATGAAGGATCTAGCAATGCCCTGCTCTAGACGGTCAAATTATCTTGCTCATATCTCCCAAAAAAGAAGAAACAAAACACAGTTTGACATTAGGCAGAAGGCAGCCACCTATTCTTCTAACACAAGCCTCTGTTAAAAACCAGGCAGACCCAGGCAAGAGTCCTGTGGGCAGCTCAGCTGGTGGGGAAGACTGCAAGTGCACCAGTGCAGGTGGATTGACTGTGGGAAACGAGGCTCCCAGATGAGTTCTCACACCCCAGCTACACGGACAGTTTTCAACAAAACCCCCGAGCAGACAGTGTCACCACACAGTGACCGAGGTACCCTATCTGGGCTCCAAGCACGGTGCCAGCCCCTCCCAAGTGAGAAGACAGACAGCTGCCCGCACCACCAGATCCACAGTTTCAGCATGAAAAGCAGGAAGAAGTGTTTTTAACAGGTGTATAAAGCAGGTCTACATACCACAAAGGACCAGGGACTGACCCTCATTTGCCTGCAAATGATTATTTGAGTGTTAAAAAAAAAAAAAGCAAAAAAACCACTACAAATCCAATCCACTGTTCCACATGCTTAAAAACATGATATCTGTGTAAAATGCTAGCCAGATACTTAAGAGTTCACTAAAACATTTTAAAATTTTGATACCTTTAGAATAATCAAATTAAGTCCCCCTGAAGCTACTGTAGTTTTCAGTAATGTGGATTTATTCAGAACTCTCCTCTTTACAAGACTCACCAACAGCAACTAACAACTGGACATTCACATGAAGAATCTACGGAACAGCTCCGTGTACATTCATAGTTTTCATAGTTCAAATTTCAGGTTAAGTGCTTAGACTTAACAAAACATCTGAACCCCAAATATATATCTGTTTGAAATAAAACCACTAAGCCTCAGAATGAAATGCTTTTCTACTTGCTCCTTGTTGGATATCAACACTTAATCTGAAATATCCAAGCATTTTCACTTAGCTGACTGCAAGCTTAAACCCACTAACTACTAAGACACTTAAAAACACTTTCCCAATTAAAGACAAATTACATTTTAACTTTCTTACTTGTGTATGTTGCAACGAAATACTGAAAAAAAATGCTAGAGGAGAATGGGCAGGTTCATGTAAGAGACTGCAGTTTATGGTTGCCTCTGGCTAGAGGATGGTTACATATGCACAGATTAAATCAAATTATTGTAATACTTAACAAATTCACCAAGCATGATGATTGTAGCATCTTTACTAAGTGCAATTCAAATAGCAGTGGCTGCCAAAACATTCACATTCACATTTTGAAAAATGGTTACTAAAGTGAAGTTTAATAACAGCAAAGATACATACAGTGTTAAATGCAGGACAGACTCTGGTTTGACATAAGTGGATAGTAAAGATAGCATGTGACCGTGAGCTCTGAACATTCATCTGAGTGCTGGCAGTGGTTCGAGACAAAGCCCCCAGCTTCAAGCACTGCATCATCTAGAAAACAGACAAGAAGTACATTGCATTGCTTGCAGTTTAAATAAAAAGTGTTCCTATAATGCTGTTTTGGATATAAATAAGCTTTTTCTCTTTGCTACAATTTCAGTTCCTATATGCCAAGAAGCACAAAGATTCTTAAATAAGAAAAGTATTTTTTGGTTTCTGAAAGAAAACACTTAAATCTTTGTACCCCTCTGTCCCCTTGTAGTAACATAGCAATACTCCTTCCATTCACCTGTGGCCAAAATGTACGATTTTTGTACTTTTTGTACAAAAACATACAGTACAATAACATTTGTATTCAGATTTGCAATGCACATGAACAGCAGTTTACCTCACATCAGTCATCAGGCAAAAATCTCCTGTCACAGGAAAAATAACGTATATAAGATTTGGGAGATCAGATTTACACACATACCAAAACTTTCTCTCCCAGCAGAACCATATTATTAGCAAAAGTCTGTTTCTAGCATTAAGTGAAAGTGATATGCACTTAATATCAAACATTTATCAGATTTAAGGCTACGGAAACTAAAGAAAATAAAAATTTCAGCTAAATTTTACACCTAAACTGTTCAAGATGCAGATGTTAGCAAGCATAGCCTCTATTTTTAACTGCTTATCAAAACATACAACATTTTTAGAATGTACTTGGTAAGCTGCAGAGTAATTTATTTTCATTTATCACCTCCGATTCTCCATTCACAGTTCGGGTTGTAACACCCACTGTATAAATTCCTCCCGCTGAATCTTCATGTATTTTAATATTTGATTTTTTATTCTTTGCATCAATATCACGTGTGGTATCAAACAGATCAAGAATTTCTTCATTGTAAAGCTGAGGAGAAAAAAAAAGGCAAAAAGCCATGTATTACTTTAGGAAGTAATTCCTCCAAAGACTAACAAATCTGTGCATGGCACATACAGAAAGTTCTAAAAATCCAAAAGCCAAAACTCAAAAAAGGACGCTGTGAAACATCCAAACTTACAGGGACAATAGGGTGATAGATAGACCAGCTGCAAATTAAGTCACCTGCACACCTTACTATTATGCCACCCAAGGAAGCAGTAATTTCCTCCACATGGTCAGATCTGGGAGAAGATTCTTTGGTGGAACCAGGGAAGGGGAGGCACTCGATGCCAGCAGAACAGTGGCAGTGGTTTCTGTGGCAGGTACCTGCTGCCTTCAGGTTTGACCTTGGGCTTTTCTTTTGTTCTGTTGATTCGTTTGGCTGCACCCTCCTCCAAACACTTCAAACTCACTCCACTTGCTCTCCCTGCCATCACACCTTTTCTCATCTTCTCTCCTGCACCTTAATAATTCTATGTCTCTCTCTAATTTAGATAAACTGGAAGGAACTTAACATAATAGTTTTTGTGCAAGTTGCTTATTAAAGACACCAACCAGCGGGCCAAAAATACTACGGCATGGTTTCTTGAGCAGGGCTTTTGTACTTTCCTCCATACAATACCTATACTTCGGTGCCCCAGATTTAGTTACAACTTTCAGGCACTGCTGTATGAGCAACAGCAACTATTTATTACATGTTTCAGGCTGCTTAATGTTCACTGCCTGTTTCACTGGGTCTCCTGAAGATAAGTACATGTACATTTAGTGGTCTTTCAACTCAGTAGCATTACGCATATCAGACTTTTAGGTCAGCAAATCATATCAGAACCAGGAAAGACACCAGAAATTACTATGCAGTTATCAGTGTTAGAGGAGATGGATTATCATTTCATAAGAATGTTCTGAGTTTTAGGAAAGGTGTTTAGATCCAATTGAAGACATCAGGGCAAACATCAGAAAAAAAAGAAGAAAAAAAAACACAAAAAAAAGCAGCATGCCACTGTCTCAGGTCTCTGCTGATGTAGACTGGAATAGGTACAGTGTCTTTAATTTCATTATATCAATTCACTTCAGCAGAGCTTAGGCCAGACTGATTAAATCCCTGATCAAAGTCCCTAGGTAAAAGCCAAAGAACCACTGCAACAGATCTGTATTCGCCCAATGTACTTTCACGTACATTGAAAGCAAGAGGCCTTCTCCTCTCACAAGAGGAAATCCATCCCTGAGAAGAAAAGGCTCAGCATTTGTGAATGTGATGCTTTCAATTCTGTACACATTTAAAAGGAATTATATGTAATTATTAGGCATAAACGCTCTAAGTTGGAGCCTTCTTACTAATGATTTACCTTGCTAAGCACAGACAAACTAATGCCACAATTTAGAGAGGATCCTGATAATGCACCTACAATTGCTTGGAACTGCATATGCCTATCTTTTGGAAAAGCTAGCAGGAAAGCAAGGAGTTAAGAGACACAGACTGCAGCAAACTAAACAAAAGCAATAAAGTAGCAAAGTCACTGTTCCAAATAGTTATCCAGCTGTTGGAATTCAAAGTTATTCCAAAATAAAACCTTGCTTCAACTTGTTCAATGACTAAATTGTTGTCTATGTAATCCAGCTCTAATGGTAGATAGGATGGGAGGAAGACAATACTTTCTGATACAAGAGTACTTTATAATAGGTAACTAATAAGAAAAAGCTCTTTCTGGGAAAGCTCCAATTTAGCCTCGGTACAATAAAAATAAAAACAAAATCTACCAAAAAAGTGACATTTTGTTAATGGTGAAACTATTACATTCATCATTTAACCTTTTCCTAAATTAGATAAACAAGGCAGGCTTTAGTATGTACATTTCATCTGAAATGTGTTGTAATGGCTGCAATTCCGCATACCATTTTAACTGTAACATTCAACTACTGCTCTGTATTTTGGAACTAATCACAGTTACATTTGTAACATTATATCAAAAAACACAAGGAATTCAGAAACTACACTGGTTACTACTCCTTATGCTACTTGCTGTCACAGCTGCCTACGCAGAAATGAAGCTGCAGCTCCCCAGTGTTCAGAGAGAAGAGAATAGTACAGCATTCCCACGGCCCATGCTCAAGCCTAGTCTGTCTCTAGGCAAACATTAGCCAGAGCGACAAAAAGTTCTGCTTAAAGTAAAAAACCTATACTAGTGCAAAACTAATGCCAGCTTGTTAATCTTTAAAACAATTGTAGGAACTTATGACTAAAGGACCTCGTTTACTTCAGCAGTAATAAAACCAACAGCTTTTCTCTTGGGTAATATAAAAGTGGGTTTTTTCCCCCATGAAGTAGATAAAGTTGCAAATACTGAACTAAGTAATACACATTTACACCTGCTCTTCCTTAAATTGATTCTTCCTCTCTGTGTGCTTAAAGTATCAGATTTTGCAGCTTGGTAGTAGATGTAAATATGTTACGCCCAAGTCAATCAATTTAAAAAATTGTTCCATGGGCAGGAGACCCAGCATAAAAGCTGCAAGACTTGAACCAACAGCTGCTGCAGATCAGAAAGATCACAGGTATTATGGCCTCTCTTACCAGTAGCTATGTCTACAAGAAAACACAAAGGGAACAGTTTTTTAAGAGCACTGACCCAGGTTTTCTCTGGGTCTAATGAAAGACAGAACAGTGACACAGAAGCCTAATCCTAAACCAATGGGTATCACAAAGAGAAGTATTTTTATGCTAGGTTTCTTCTTTGGTGAAAGGAATATAACAAGTCTCCTGAACAGATAAGAAACCTATGGCAAACTGACAAAAGCAGGCAAAGCATGGTCACTATTCAAAAGCACAAAGTACAATTGATTTTTTTTTAACAGTTTCTTGCTTTAAGGTTTTGTAAAGAATTACAAACAGGCAAGAGCAACAGGCTGACAAAGAAATGTGTGTTGCAGAGAAGGATAAATGATGACTAATATAACTATTTCTACATTTCAAAATAATGCTGTAAAGGAAACTACTAAAATAATTGGAATAAGATAAAAAGGGTCTTTTTCATAACTTGGAAATCTGAAGCAAATTCCATAAAATTTCCTTTTGAAATCTTGAAGATTAATTCAAAACATCTCATGAGAAAAGAACATAAAAGTAACAACCAGAAAAAAATGTTTTATTTTCTTTCTAAAAAAAATACATGAAGCACACACACAAACACAGATCATATTTACCTCTAAGAACTGTGCATTCACTTTAAAATCTGGAGGTGGAAGTCCTTGTTTAATAGCAGCTTGTTTTTTTTCTTCAATACATCTGAAAAGATGCTTAACAGCACGCGATATAATGCCTTGTTCCTCTTCTGTTATGTTGACATCAAATCCAGTGCCCATGGTGTATGTTTTGCCAGCACCTGTCTAAATTGAAAAAGGAGTAGTCACTAGAACTTGTTAATAGTACTGAGTCATCACAGGCAAATGCAGTTTGTGAACACTAGTGCTAGATAGTGACTACTAAGTCAGTTTCTTGTCTTTACAATATTAACATGCACAGTAACAGGCCATTTTGAAAAATGGATAAACAGTAGTTGGACAAACTGTTTATCCACAAATCACATACAAGAAGGCAGGGACCAGTTCATAACCTTTCCCCTACAAGCTTCCTCTAAGCTGCTTACATCAGCCTTGAGCTATCATCTCTGAGGTCAAAAGAACAGTTCATGTTTTCAACTGAGACTGTTAATCAAAGCATGTATTTTGGAGGTAGAAGCAGCATTTGCAATTCTTTACTGAAGTAGATTAAGTGACTCCCTTAATTATGACATCTGAATATCTCAGGGAGAATATTACCATTGTTCTTAATTTATAGACAGCACTGAAGAATACAAGCTGTACCTTCACTAGGTAAATAGCTTAATTAAATGTGAAGTCCCATAGAAGACAAGGTAGTGTTGTGGTTTTACTTAATTAGTGGGTCAAGTCTAAGACAAAGATAGTACCACACAGCTAAACATAATCTACTAAACTGGATCTGCAAACTGCTTTGTTTCACTAGGACTAGATTTCACCTAGCCGACTTGAGATACGACATTTAACAGTGGTGAAATTCAGCATCCAAGACCAAATTTTATGCAATCAGTTCCTAAAGGAGTATTCAGAAGACAGTAACACATTCACTACACTGTGGTCAATGATATTTCAGCTTTTAGCAGTAAAATGTGTGCCCAGTGTAGTGAGAGGTTGTGTTGTCTATGAAAAGTTCTCCAACTTTAGAATCTGATCTCTACATTTTGCCCAAAAAAAAAAAAAAAAAAAAAAAAAACCACAAAACCAAAACATTGTGGCCTGAAGTTCCCTAAGATCTATTTTAAAAAAAGCTCCTCTTCCCAAAAGCATCTGAAAATGCAGAGAGATGGATAATTGCTCAGAAAAGAACCTCAGTACAACCTCTATCTATATATCAACTGATTAAGTCACTAATTTGTATTGCTGCATTGGGGTGAATTCAGGAATTATATGGACTCATGTTATTTCCAGCATTACTATTACTTCAGACCTACTGCCTATATATTTAATATTTTTTTTCCTGTGTTTCAATTGCCATTCTGCACAGAATCTACACAAACTCCTAAACAGCCTCCTACAGGATACCTCATTTAAAATAAAACCAAGACACTAAAAAAAAACAGGTTCATGCATTCCAAAATTTACGAGAAAGATCAGTTACAGAAAACTCTTTGTTCCAAAAAAAATACTTTAAAATAAAATTGTAAAGCTTACTTGGCCATAAGCAAAAACAGTGGCATTGTAGCCTTCAAAGCAACCTTCAATTAGTTTTTCTATACACTGTATATAGATTTCTTCTTGCTGCGAGTCAATGTTAAAGACATAATCAAAAGTGAAGGCCTTATCTTTTCCCAAGAACACTTGAGGTTCACCAGGTGTGACAGATGTACAAATATGGCATCCTTCAATCTTCTCTTTGGCTAGCTGTGGTCTAATTCTGTTTTGGAAGAGACAAAAAGAACTATTAGGAATTCTCATCATCAGAAAGAGGAGTATACAAACAATATAAATAAGAAATATGAAAAGAATTCTTTACTGACTGAAAAATGAGAATTTTTCATCAAGCCAGGAAGCTTCCAGCTGTCTGAGCCACACTACTGACTGTATCAGAACTGTACTCATACAACTGTTAATGCAAATGACATCGTCTTCCGTGAAGGTTCACCTACCAAATTCAAGCTGACAACCTGCCTAGAAATCTGAATGTTTCTGTATGTATACCTTGCATTACCAAAGATTAATTTGCACAATCCATTTCAGACTTTGAAATCAAGCTTTCCAGTTTTATCAGATTCCTTCATGCTTTCACTGTAAAAAAATTTTTTGTTGATTTTTTTTAAATAACAACAAATATGAAAAAAAATGCAGGATAGTTTAATTAGTAATTTTGGAGCAAAGACCCCCAAAGCCTACATATCATCTAAATGAAAGCCTCCTTGCTATGAGAGGAAGGAGAAGGCTCACAGTTCTTCCTTTCCTTTGACAGGAAAGGAGCTTTGTCACAGCCAGAACACTTCTGTGAAATATTTGGTTTCAGTGAAGAAGCATACCTTCAGGGGGGAAAAAAACCGAACAATTTCTAACAAGTTCTAAAGGTAAGAGTGTCTCATTCTTCATTATTTCCTCACTTAAGACAAATTCCAGCTTCTATTTCTGTTTGTTCAGTTCCTGACAAACTACTCTGTAGAACACAGCCATCTCAGACATCTTATACTCTATCATTTTATTAATTCCTCTGCATTCTTAATACTCTTGCAGTCTTGTCAAAATTGAATTCATGTATTATCTCCATGACTAAAGAAGATTGTGGAAGTTTGTGATTCAGTTGGTTTAATGGCTAACTAACAGGAAGAAAAATTTTGGCCAACATAACATATTATTCTAGCTGTAATTAATAATGTTTACAAAATTACTTTTTTTTTTTTTAAGTGTTTCCAAGATGTCAAAGCAGCACCAACTTTAAAAAAAAAAAAAAAGTGTGCTGCTTAAAAGACAGGGGACAAATAAGGCTATATAAGGGTGATAAAATGTCAGAAGTACAGCTACCTACAAACAAAATCATGGAGTATTTAATATAGATTCTCCATTTATATCAAATTTCAAGTAACTATATTTACCTCGGCATGGCTATTTTCAGTTACACAATGTCAAAGTTGAAGATCTGTATATACAGAGTATACTTTAAAGGCACATATTCATTTCATATTCCATGTTTTAAGGGCCATATCTACATTAGCATTTGGTTTGGAGTAGCCGTGCTGTCTTGAAGCAAATTCCCCCAACACCTTCACTTACCACATGTTGGTTTGGATTACAGATGAGTTTCAGTGTGTACAAATTATACCCCTTCCAGAGGAAACTAAGCCAAAACGCTCCACTCCAAACACATGAAACTTGTTCCAAAAACTAATGGAAACATAAGGACCCAAAGCTACTACCTACTGATCTACTTCGACCATGCCAATGCTTGCTGATGCAGAGAGAGCTAATCTCCATCAATTCTGAGTGGACTGCTGCAGACTAATTCAAATTATATCAGCACACATATACTTTAGTTCAAGTTAGAAATATCCTGTTTAAAAAAAGTCACACAGAGTATGATGTATCTTTTTGTTGCAGATTACAAGTTTTTCACCCAGGGACGTACATCACTATCAGGAGCATTTTTCAGAATTTTTATTCTAAAGGTTTCATTATAACCCACTGTATGACACTAGAGAATAACCATAATTTATTTGTAAAGTTTTCTGCACACCAATTCCTTCACGGAAAATTCATTAATGATCAGGAGGTACCTCCCTTGTCAGCATACCCTCTAGTGTGGAGTGGAAATTTAATGATATTTTTCAAAGGTTTGTTTAAAGGAACCATTATACAATGCGTAAATAGGCACAAATATTCTATAAACAGTATTTGCACTTAACAACATGGAGTGTGTAATGCAGGCCACAGATTTTCTCTCTAATGACATAATCATTATCATAAGGTTTTTTTTCCCTTAAATGAAGTAAGAATGCTAAAAACAATTTAGGAGTTGCACAGCTCCTTCACTAATAATTTCATCCACTAGCACCTGTGTTCACTAAACAAAAAACCTGATGAACACGTACCAAAGCTTGTAATAAAGTTACTTTGTTCTAGACTAATGAACACTTTATAATAAAATAGCTTTTATTTCTAGGTAGAGAGATAAAGTCTTCAAAGAGATATTAATCATATACCTCTCCTAAAAGCACTCTACAACAACTGGAAAAATTGAGCAAATAAAACATTCTAGTACGCTGCCTATAACACTCAATATTTAGAAAAGGCCAACTTGGTAGGTTATTCTACTGCCTTATTTTAATGCCGTAAAGTCAGTCAGAGAGCAAGCTTCTTTTTCAGACTAAGCACTCTTATTCTTTCACTAATCCGGTGCAGACAGCACAAAAAGCAATCAACTGTTCTTACAAGCATGAATTCTGAGGGCTTCTAAAGCTCCAGAGGTACTTCTCGCATTGTTTTCTAGTACAAGAAGCCTAGAAAGACCTTTTCTAAGAAGCAAGATGGAAAACACATTTTCAAAAGTCAGATAACCTTTTGTGCATCCCAAAAATCCAACTCCCTCCTCCCCAGTTCTGAAAGGCTTTTAGCACTAACTTGTAGAATGAAGGTTGACAACATTTAAAAAAAAAAAAAGTTTTTCTTCATATATTTTCATGCCTTTTTTTTTAAGTTCAAAATTCATTTTCTATGCTGAGGAACTGATGCAATTAGACAGGTGCTGAATAATTTTCTCCTTTCTACTACTACGTAAAGGCTCAGAGTGACCACAAAGAGGAACAGCATGCCTAAAATATCAATTATTTGCATGATAATTATTACAGTGATGACAGGACTAAGTGAGCAGTTTCGATGTCGGCCTGTGGAGGCTTCCCATGAGAATCCTCCCAGGTAGCTCCCCTGCCTTGCAGCCAGGCAGCACCTCTGAGCGCTCTGCTGATACAAAACCCAGCACAACAGCAAGCTGCAAATGCATTACAGGTGACCATAATCAGACCACAGCAAGACACCATTCCAGAGACCAGCTGAGCCGACAGAAACCTGTGTCACTGCTAGCAGCTTGTTACTGGCTCAATCCCTTCCCCCAAGTTGTAACACAACATCCAGAGACCTAGCAGCAATGATGGTGTCCTTCCTCCCTAACTTACCGCTAAATCTGAAGGCAGCGCTAAGAGAAAAAGTAGCATGTGCTGGTGAAATATGCGGCACAAAGGAAAAACAAAGGAAGACTTGCCACATCAGGAAAGCTTCACCCCAAAGACAGACGGCCTTCTCATTTTGCAATTGCTCCTACACAATGTCCCACTCTGCCACAGAGTTGGGAGGTAGCAACCAGAGAGAGATCACAGCTGCATCAGGTTTGAAAGACTTCTTCCCCAAAAAGGGTGTGCAGGCAAGAGATCTTCATCACCCAGCCTGAGGTCTGCTCAAGGGATACTTCATGCTCTGAAATCTATATAGCTCTCTTGATACATCTAGCACCAAGCTAATGTGATGACCTTAATGAGTAAGCAACAAATGCCTCACCTTTAACCTGATTTCTGGCCATTTATGAACAGTGAGAGTGGATTACCTGAACCTCATGGCTCTCAGTCTTACTATTCGCACTGAATGTGTGGTCCAGCAAGTAATACTCCTCATGCAAGTCAGATTCTCCTCCAGCACTGGCTATAGGAACATTTCCTCCTCCTCCACCCCACACATCAATCAGGAAAGTGATTTTTCCTTCTGCTTACAGCCAAACCTTTCCTGCTCTCTTGTCTTAATGTGGTCGCTTCTGTCAGCAAAGCAGGCAGCACCCATGCTTTAAAATGTGAAAGAGTTCATTTTGGTCATTCCTCCTTACCCAGTTGTCAGCCTGGCAGTCTGCCACTCAGATTTTTCTCCAGGACCAATTTGACTTCACCTATTTTGTCTTCTACGTGGCCTCATCTCACCTGTTTTTCAGGCTACTCTCTTAACTGTACACAATCAGCTGTTTTCTACCTGTTTCCAATCACATCTCCTTAGATGTCACAACTTCCCAAACAACATTTTGCCTTGCATCCTTTCCCTCTCTCCAAAGCATGAACACACCCAACTGTTGTTTACATGTACTTTGCAGAGACTCCAGGCCACACAGATGAAACTTAATCCCCTAAATCTATTCTGCCTCAGCACACTGGGACAAGCTGTCTAATTAGGGAGGGCTAAAATAGCCAGTGGTGGCACAGTAATGCACCGTATTGTAGTGGAACTAATCTCTCAGTAGAAAGGTGCACAATGTCTCTGCTAAAAATACTGTCAGCTGGAAGAGACTCAGATAATACAGTTCAGGGACTACAGCAATCATGGGGTCAATACCCTGTGTTATGCAAGAGACTCCCCAGAACTGATTCCTGTTTAAACTAGATAATACCATAATATTATCCCTTTGAAAAATATCCTTAGTTTATTTCTAGGGATGAAAAATTGTCCCAGTGATTTAAGTCTATATTATTTTTATATATATATATATGGATATACAAGGGTATAGATAGATACACATACACACACACCCCTTCCAGCTACTTAACAATTTTGTTATCTCTGTTCACTTAAGAACCTCACCTTTACCTAATTTTTCCCCAGGAATCTCCACACATCTGTGATCAAGCCATCCCTTAATCTTGTTTCATGTACCAAACAAAATTAGACTAGTGAATTTTTTATTTTGCATCTCCGTGTGAAGTATTGCAAATATTACTCTAACAAAGGGTAATTATCACAACAATTACCATATAACCCGCTCAGCACCTGTACAGAATAGCAATAAGCAAACAGGAACTTCTGAAAGTAACCTATAAAGAGCAAAACATCAAATTATTCTTGTTTTATGGAAAGGAAAAAAAAAAAAATCACAGATTTAATCCTTCAGGTAGCAATAATTAGCCAGAAGCTGAGTGCTGGAAAGAAGAAAACATGACAATGAAGTCCCATGTAAAGTTCTTTTTCATTAAACTTTGCTGTGGGGAAAGGACTGTGTTCACCTTTTTCAGGAAAGCATAAATTCAAACATCACTCAAACCACGTGCAGTGCTGAGCAGGAAACAAAGTTAACCTGTAAACCCAAGACTCACCAATACTCCTCTCTTACTACATTAAGACTATTAAATTTTACACAATTAAGTTTCACATGTGGATATATGAAATACTAAATCCAAGAGCACCTAATAAAACACTTAATGAAGCATAGCAGGCAATATAAACTGGGAAACAAACAAACAAAAGCTCTCCAAAACCAGAAAAAAAGAAAATAGCTTCCTGCCACTACTTCAGCATCACGATTCCCTCTTTTCTATTCCATTACATTTACGCTCATCAAACCATTCCCATCAAACATACTCCTTCAAAACAAGGAAGGAGTAGAGAAAGCTGAACGATTTCATCCCACAGACACCTAATACTTCTGCTTGCATAAGCTTTTCAGTATTTTTGCTAGCACACATTGGAAGCTTGCTTGCTTCTATGATTATAAGCACCTCCAAATGAGGCCACAACTATAGCATCTGAATGCATTCATCTGAAATAGCTGATTGGTATATTAACTCTTTACCTCTCAATGAGGTTTAAGAATATGAAAGAGGCTGGCATATGACAAATGCCTACCTTTCATTAACACAGCAATAAGGACACAGGAACAAGACTTCTGGCTCATGCCAGCAACCACCACCCATTAAGAGTTTCTGTTCTGTTGCCAGCGTATCTCAGCACAACAGCCCCTGCACCTCCACTGCCTGTGGCAACACAGTCTGTGGTACCTACAGGTAAAAAAAATGCTCATATTTGTTGAGTTACCATTCAGTAACCTTTAGTACAGATGTAGTTCTGTAATATCCTTCTCAGCATTTCCAGAGAGGTTTTAGGTGGCCAGCGAAACAAGTATGAAAAGCCTGAGAACAGTTTTAGTATGCTTTTACCCTGCTTTTTAACTCCAGAAACACACACAACCATACCCCAACTTCTAATTAAAAAAAAGTAAGATTACTAGAAGTCAATACCTCACCTTGCAGCCCAACTCTTTCTGAAGAAATATCACAATGGCTTATTTTTTTTTTAGCTCCACTTCAGAATTAACCAAGTTACAAATTAAATTCAAACCTAATGCCTACAAAAAACACCACATAGCAATCTCTCCCCAAGGTTAGCATCAAAACAACCCCCTACACTGTTACAGTAAAGTCCAGATCATTTGTCTCTTGCTTTTCTTTAAGTACCAACTAGGCAGTTGTCTCCAAGCAAGCCATAAATACACTGTACTATCAGCAGACCTTGATGGCCTTCAGGGTGAAATCCATTTGTTTCAGGTGCCTACAATGGCAGAAGAAACAAGCCTTCATAAAATATTTCAAGGACTGAATGAATAATGGAATAAAAGCCATTCTCAGAAAAAAAAAAGCAAAGTGAAAGACAAATCCAGGGTACCTTTTTAACAGCACCAATTCTGCAGAAACACTAACTCAGTTTCTGGATGCCTTAAGCATTAGCATTCTGTGGTATCAGTTCACGGTACAATTTCATATTCATGATACCAATCACTAGTATTATACATACTGGTATTAAGATGTAAAAAGGACATTCAATTGCAGATACACAAGTTATAGCAATTACACGAGATGCTGCTCAGCAGCCAAGCTGTGGCAACTGGCCACCGAGCGCCTTGCCAAGTCTTTCCCCCTGCCACAGGTCAGCTCCCACCCTGTGAACTTGCTTCGCCTGCGAGAGGCACGAGCACACACCAGTCACCCAGTCAGGGCAACAAGCACCAGCCTGCTGCGACTGTAACTCAATCGCTCTTACGTAAGATTTGGGCACTGCTCCCATCAATGTTTCTCTAAAGTTGCCGTGGCTGCCATGGTCTAGACTGAGCTCAGCGCTGCCAGCAGGTGTTGTGTGTGCCCAGAGCCCACAGAAGCTAGGCAGAGTCCAGGCATTACTTGGCCTAAACTTACACCAGCTCCCTGGGCAAGCGCAAGTGAGGCAGATGTTTTGCACATGTACCAGTGCTTGCCTTTAGACACCAGGAAACTTTCAGGCACGTCAAGTAGGTGTCTCGATGCAAGTTTGGCAACACCAGAGAATAAAACTTCCCAGGTAGCTCTTGGACATAAAAATGTATTAAGGACTGTGGCAGAAGCTAAAGCAGGATCTGTGTGGTCCAGATTTTACTCTGAAGTCCTATTAAGATACTGATAAAAAGGTATTAGCATCCCTTCAATCCATGTGTAGCCATTAAACATGAACATTAAGCCCTTAGCTCCTTAGCTTAAAACATCCAGCAAAATCAGCCACTACATTACCAAATGGGCTCCGAGATATTACACTTTCAATAGCTAACTTATTTTACTGCAAGCAAAAAAAAATCCTATTCAGAAATATACAAGCAGAATATTTTGTTTCAGTGCTGCAGACTGTCACTTCCAGTTTGCACGTAATGAGAAGGCTGCAAATGGAAAACTGGAATTAAATTAAATTGAGGAAATATACCATTGCAGTAACGAGATTTGTCCAGTTCTCCTCTACATTCAACCTCTACCTCTTCAGCTTTTTTTTTTTAAACACAAATTTAATTTCATAAAACAATTACTCTTTTCAGCAGCTTGCGTCTGATCAGCTTATCTACCCATTAACTGTTCATGCTGGGGATTACGTTTGCAGTGCCAGGCTGAGGCGGTTTTGCAGGCTGCTGCTTTCACTTGGTTCCTGAAGCAGCGTACAATAGCTGCATCTCTGGGCAGCTGCTATGGCTAGCCAGAAAACAGTTTAGCAGTATGATTTCAGATTAATTCTTGTGCAATTCTGTAACAGCCTAGCAGGCTGTGCAATGCAGATGGCATCGTCACACTGACAGGCACAGTCCTGTGCTTTTGCCAAGAAAAGGAAACACAGCAAGGGGAAAGGCCCAAGCCTGCCCTCACACAGACCTCCTACTGCCCCACATGCTCCCTTCCCCATCCCCACCTCCCACAGAAGGCTAAAAGACCCTCCAGTAGATCTAGTAGACCTCCAACATCTTTCCTTATAACATGAATGAATGCTTTCATCCAAACCTCCTTCTTGTGATTTCTCCTGGACTAATTTGCTCTCTAGTGAGCGAAGAAGTCCACAGCTTTCGAGAACAATTTGACTTTTGAGAGAGAGAAGAGGGGACTGTATTGCAGGATTTGTGCAGGCCTTGATTATTTCTAGTTCAAGACAAGGTCAGCTGTGATGGAAAAGCAGCACTACCATAAGCTTCCACGTGCCTGCCAAGCACAGAACTGGAACGCCTCCAAATCCAAGTGCAATTTGATTAAACTAAACTGATACTGGAAACGACATTTCTAAGGCAAACAGAATTTTTTTAAATTGTTCTACTGTGCTACTTGTCTTGGTTTTTTCGTGAACATTTAGTGTTACATGTCTCACCACCCTCAGAAAGCTAGAAGAGAAATAACACAATATCTTAAGAGAAAGTGAGATCTAAGCAAATGCAGCAAAGTTTAATTTATGAATTAAGACCCAAAGTATTTATGGTTTATTACCAATAAATGAAACAATGAGTTAGGTCTTCCTAAAACTAAAGTTCAGAATTAATTTCATACCACAAAGGAATGCAGGCACCTCTGTATCATGCAATACAGTCACAGAATAGAGACCTTGGTCCCAGCAGTCATGGGTCAAACTCCAGTGCTGAAAGGCACTACAGACACCTGATCTCCACATAGCTAACTAGCCTGGAGAGGCTGCCTCTCCTCATCAGGGAGCATGAACAAGTAATTTTAGAGAGTAAGAAGCCTAAGTACCTCTGCTGTTACAGCACAGTGGAGCTCAGTGCTCAGCTGTACTACTAGCATGGTCAGCATTAGCTCAAGGTCTGGATACCACATGGTACCAAACATATGGACATACCCTGAAATACTTGAATCACAGGCTACTCCTCCTGTAAGTATTAACCCTGAAAATATAATCCCTGGGAATCTTTTTCACCTTTTAAAAAAAGGAGTAAAAAGGAAATCCAGAAGGTGCTAGCTCATTTCAGTTTTTATTTTGAGGAATAGCTTCTAGCCTTTTAGAAAACCCTATGTACGCTTTCAGCTTGTTAGTCTGCTTACACTGCACTTCTGGACATCATCCCACGGTCAGTAGAACAGCAGACGCATCCCAAATACCTGGTTCAGGCATGAAGGGCAGGTCCTTCTCCCAGGTGGTCTGGGAAACCTAACATCTCCAAAAGGCCTGTCAGAAATCAAAGAAATGCCTTCAGAGCCAACATAGGAAATGAAGGAACAAGGGAAATATATAACTCAAAAATTTACCACAAGGAAGCTGAGCCATCTGTGGCTCTGGGTTTGGATGACTGCTCCATGTCACCAAAACCATAGTTTCCCAGAGGGTTCAACCAGCTAGAAGCCTGCAATTTGATGGCTGTGCTCTGGATATATTTATGTACCAAGCCCAATATCCAAAAACCAAATCAAGGTTAGAAGGTCTGCCTTAAACTGCATGTTAAACCTGTCTCTCTCACATAAGTGCACTTGCTTCTTGTAAGTTTAAGGTTTCTATTGAAAAATAAATTTTAGCTTTTATGACTGCTAAGCTCATGCATAGAAGTATGAAACACCATCTTTATTTCATTGGTGTTGTTTCACATCACTAGCACTGACAATACTGAAGACTAGTAAAGATTACTATTATGAAAAATTTATCGTAATAGCACCCAATGGTCACACTGCTTAAAGAACACAGAGGTCACAAATTCAGAAAGAAAGAGGAAAGCAAGGTCTTTTGGTGTGTCCCAGACCAGTGTCTACAACTGCTGCACTCATGGATACAAAGAGGCCAATTAGGCAATCAAGCATATCTTTCTGTGGATAAGGATTCATGAAGAAAGCAATTCTATATACAAAAGAAAGAGCACGGCACCCTATATTTCTTTTGCAAATTAGGGGGTTTTCTCCTCCAAAATTTAGCTTTAACATGTAAGTTAGAAGCTCTCATCATTCCTGCTCTGGAGCACATAGCTATAAGGAGTGGCTGAGTCACACCACTGGTAAAGCTGACCAGAGCCCGGTATTAATTATGTAATTAGGGCAGTATCAGGAAAAGGAATACACTTTCTGTAGTGTCTTTCTGCTATATGACTGAATGCTTAACAGAGATTAAATCTGCTAAACAAATGTCATTACACATAACTTAAGATGAAAAAACTTAATCAAAAGAGAATTTAAGGAAAGCTTGTTGAAGAGTACACAGCCCAGCAGCCTAGTAATGAGTCATGATAACAAGTGCTGCCAGTATTTTAGAGACACTTTGTTTCCAGAAATTTTAGAGTGCAAGAATTCAGCTGAAAGAAAACAGTACTGTCAAAAGTAATGTGGTGAATATAGGCTACCCAACCCCCCAAAATACTGTAGTCGCTGCTTCTTTACCAAGCTACAGAACAACATTTATTTAGGCATAAGGGGAAAAAGGGGAGGGAATTTAAAAAAACAACAACAAAAAAAAAAACCACACCCCACAACAAAAACCACCCCCCCACAAAGCCACAGTCTGAGTACCTGCAAACCTAAACTCAGTCACATTTAGAGTTCAGCTATTTGGGGGTAATTCAGGTACCTCTTGTAAGCCAGGGCCCAATCAGCCTAACACATCCAAACATACCAAGCCCATAGAAAGTACACCACTCGCAACACAAATGTGGATGGTGTCAACTCTTTATAAAGCACACTTGTAACTACTGTATAATTACCAGAGTCAAACTTCACTAAAAACACAGTTTTGCGAGACAGCTGGTTTCAAAAAACATTGCCCACAGCATCACAGTACACCAATGAATGAACTAACAACACCCACACAGTATTTTCAATTAGAGAACCAAAATTGACAGTGACTTTCTGGTTCAAAAGCTGAACACTTCTACTCGCACAGCAATAACACTACTTCTGCACACCCCCACAAAGAAATCTTTTTTTACCTGTAAAGTTAAAGGAATAACTTTAAAAGAAAATTATTTCATGCAATATTTTAAGAATAAGTACATACATTCAGGAACTTCCTCACATTCCAAGTTACCAGCACTTTAAGGGAAATCAAGAGTAACTGTCACAAGTATATTCAGAAATAAGCAAACAAAACAATGTTTATTCAGTACAGGAAAATAAATTTTTTTAATACGAGAGAAAACAAACTGATGTAATGCAAGATTATCCAGATGACCCAAAAAACTCATGCAAACACCAGGCTTCACCCAATTTCTTCCTCATAACAGTTAATGTAGGTCTATTCTAGAAGTCCACTACTTCTTCAAAATAGCCTAATTTTTAAGAAGAGGTACTGTATTATTTTTAAACAAAGTTAAAAGGGTTTCCTATGTCTGCAGCAAAGAAGAACTCTTAATTATTGCCTGCTTTACTCAATTTCCCTTTCCTTTTCAAATACACACACACCCACCTACCCACAAACATACACTTACTCTCCCAGCCCTTAGAGCTATAGTCCAGAAGCCACTACACATTCATGCCAAGACTACTGTAGCTCTGAAAATTGTTTTCATTTCTTTCACCTCTATACAGAAAATTTATCTTCCCTATATTATATTCTCAAGTACTAGGGCCATTGGTTGCTTTACACTTATGAGCCACAGGTCCAAGAATTACATTTTACCAACTTCATTTAACTCAAAACAAACACAAGTTTACTGACATACTTGTTATAACTAAAGCTACAAAGCCACTTCCCAAGTTACAGTTAAATAATACAATAAAAGAAAAAAGGAGGATCAGGTCAGTTAAAAGAAAATTACAAGTTGTAATTAATCATTACTGAAATGACTGCTTAGCTAACGCTACTAAAATAACAGCCAAACACTTCACAATGGGACAAGACAGCTAAAACCAGTGTTTCAATAATCTGCTCTGAATAGTGCCTTCACTCTGTTAATTTTCAGTGCAACATTCTTGGAACAAAAACCACTGTATGACTTTCCTGCCACTCCTTGTAAAAAAAGCGTTGTATCCATAACACCCGATCCACTAAGTTCCAAAGCAAACTGCAGAAAATTTCTTCATATTTATTGTTGACTGTTTCTAATGAACAGAAGTTGCTCTGTTTCAAAACAGAAGGTAGACTGTTCGAGCAGTGACTGAAATCTCTGAGCTGGTAAATCCTAACTACGCAGTAAGGGAAAATAACCCACTTGCTTTATTTAGTACTATCTGTTTTAAAACTTGCAAGACAGAAAGGAGCATTATTAACCACCTTTTTCAGTTCTTCTGGTTCAGCTACACATTTTTATATGTCTGAATGTCAATCCCCAATTTTAATTCTTTGCTTCATGTCTATTCACCCTATTTGCAAGGCTGCAAAAACATCCACATTAGCAGCAACAGCATCAAAAATTAGACATGAATTCTTCCATCCTGTTCCTATGCAGAGACACTGTATTCAGCTGCCCTGTGAACACCTGACCACCTCACTACTCTTTGTTGATTTCAGATGATGCTTTAAAAGAAGGCCTCTAAAAAGTTAGCTGAAAGTCAGGGTAATTCAGGAAACTATGCTAGAAATTCGGTAGGTAGCATTTTTCCACACTGAGTCATGCTCTGAATTGATTGCTCAGTAGGATGCTGGATGCTCTTTTGTTGCAAGCAAGCATTTCAGGCAAATATAAACTGACAGTCCCTAAACTCCCCGGGGCCCCACCTTCCCATTCTCCAGTCTCTCAACAGTTGAAATGCTTGCAAGCCTCTTAGTACTGATTCTAACAACATTCCCATGAAGTTTCAACCAGGTGCAAAACTTGGATTAACTACAGGCCATAATCATAATCTTTTGTTCTGTTAACTGCAGGCTGATTTTCAGATGTGGTAGAGAGGGGACAGGAAAAAAGAGAATGAAATATTTTTGTTAATGAAAGAATATTTAGCATTCATATGTAAATACCAATGGAAACCTGAAATAATTGGACCTTAAGTAACAAGAAGTGAAAAGAAAGGGACTGGTCACAGCTGACTAATGAAACAAGTTTGCAGTTGGTACTGCTGTGAAGACAATCATGGCCTTGCTCAACATCATCTGTGCAAAAAAATCCACTGGAACCTGGAACTTCACAGGAAAGCCAGTTTCCACACACAAATTCACATCCCAAGGCTAGCAGGAAGAGAGCTCCCCACTGCAGCAACATCTGCACCAAGGGCCGACCAGCCACCATTTCACATCCTCAGCCTTTTCTCCAAGCTGAGAAGTACACGACGTGCAGAAGGACTTACAACACAATATATACATAGGACTACTAAGTGCAGGGTAGTAGCTTCTCAGACAAATCCAGTTCTCTTCATTTATACACCTTCAGTTCTCACAGAAGAAAATACTTGTAGCACACACTCAGATGTATTACCCTGAAGAAAGGCAAGAAACCAGCATGATCAAAAGCTTTTTTAACAAAACAGTTCTGGCAGAAAATTGGGAATTTGATTAAAATGAAGATCTGTGTCTAAATGTGTATACTGCATGGAAATTAACTTTCTGGCTGATAAACCAGAAACTTTTTCTAAATATTTTCATATTTTACCAAATATATGAATAATTTGAATATTTCAACTTCTTATTTGTTTGATTTGGACTAAGATAACCACATCAGGCAAAGAGCTGCAGCTACTATGGCTTCTTCCATATTGCCTAGGATATTAAATTTCCCCACTGCCAGTAGAGAGGAACATCCTCTATGTAAAGATGGAGACACATATTAGAGAATGGCTTAAGTTTAAGAAAACATTTAAAAACTGATCAACTGTTGCTTATCATCTGACTAAAGTTAAAGATGTGATGCTTCAATATTACTTCTAGTTGTCCATTAACAGTTAAAACTATCCAAATAACTTATTGACTATAATATCCAACACGTCACTGGAGATTTAACCTAACAGTGAAAGAACATACTCTGCTACCTCATTAGGAAAGTATGAGCTAATTTCATATTCTTGACTTTTGATAAATATAAAATAGAAAAGGCTGCCTGATTTTCTAACATTTGAGCTTCCACTTGAGGCAGGTAGAAAGTCCTTGTTGGCTAGGCTGAGCAAATTCAGTGTGGAAATCATTATGGAAATAGAACCATTCACCTGGTTTAATTGCTACTAGCATGCAGACCTCGCTGCACTAGCAAGCCTACAGTTTGGAATTACCACTAAAAAAAAGAAAATACCGGTAATAGCATTTCAGCAGAATTTTAGCTCCAGGACAGAGCACATCCATGAAATAAGTGCACCCTGGTAATGCACCACAATGTAAACTGACAGGTTCACAAGTCAACTACATAGTTAACTCATGACATACTGTGAATAAAATCTAGAAAGAACTAGCTACTTCCTTACTACTTGTATCTACTTTAAACAACTAATATCTATGCTGGCATAACAGTGAGACTAAGTACTTTCTGCCTCATGTTCTAGCTGTAGGCTTAATTTTTCATTAGGGCTCAGGTTCCCCGATTAGATTACAAATCCAACCAGAACTCCAAAACTATTAATGCAAAGTCACTTAAAAAAAAAAAAAAAAAGAGAGAGAGATAAAGCATGCAGTAAGGTAGTTCACACAAATTAAAAGCAGTTCTCTCAATTCTACATTACAGGCATGGGAGGCTCTGCCTCCATTTCAGGAACAATCCTCCTCTTCTGTGCACAGCTGCTAGCCTGGGCACTGCTCTGCCAGTCTCCCTCAGCTCCAGTGCACACAAAGCAGCAACACCTGATCCTGGGATCCTTTCTGTCTGCTGAACACTCGGCTGCAGCTCCTTGGGGACAGAAAGAAAAGTCTGTCCTGACAAGCTTCTTCAGGGTCAAAACCCATTTCTTTGTCTTGACTGAATTAAATCAGCTTGTATTGGCACATAAGACTTCCAAATCAGGCATTTCCCAGCTGCTCTCAGAAATCATCAATGCAAATCACTTATGGTTTGTCTGCATAAGAGTTCATAGTCCCTCATGTTCTGGAGGTAGCACAGAAGCTTTCAAAACAAGTATTCGTATATAAAATTAACTGTTTCAAATTGCCTTAGAAATTTAAGCTTACAGTAACTGTTTTCATATCAGGACTACAGTAAAACCAACTGAGATGGCTATGGTCCCTGCCACAAAACTTGTGATCTCATTCCTCTGAGCACTTAACATCAGACAAAAGCTCCTTTGGCTTAAATGAGACCTAATAGGACAGTGCACGAAGGGAGGTGCACACAAGGTTTTCCAGGATCAATACCTAAGCTAACAAGAAACTTTGCTGGGAAATAGAAAACTACAAGTTCACACAATATAATGCCATAACAGCACACTGGTAGCGCCTAAAGGCCAGGGAGGGTCTTACACTAAGGCTTATTTAAAGCTTTCATAAAGGGTCATACATTTATTAAAAGCTACAGATATATCTACATATTAAATCTACATATTAATCCATAACTTTAAAGCTGTTTCAGACTGTTTCCTCACCAGCACCAAGAAGTCAGAAGACTGGATGTTAATGCAAGCTACAAGCTCTGCTTCACCAACTGCTATGAATCAGGCAGCTGCCTCCCACACCTATACACGCACGTGACTTTCACTCCATTGCTGCACTCAGCTTCAACCACATACTACCACTACTTTCACAGTAAACCTCAAAAAAAAAAAAAAAAAAAAAAAAAAAAAAAGGAAAAAAAGTCATACAGCAATAATAAAGCTCTAGTGTTTCAGCCAACCTTGTTTCCACTTAAAATAAGTTCCTTTAGCACTACAAACAACATTTGGGGGATGGGGAGAAGAGGTAGAGGGCTGTTTATTCCAGCATATGCTAAAGTAACATGTTCAGAAAGAAAAGTTGAATATTTAGACAAAACTTCCTAAGCTTTTGTGTTCTACACAAATTGCCCAGAAGTATTAAGCAAGGTCTTAAAAGGGTGTTAGTAGACCAATACTATTTATTTTTTCTAGAACTTCCAGTTTTCTCTAAAACAGGTACTTTAATTCTTCCACAGTCTGCTTTTACAATTTCAGTGTCAAAGCTAAAGAGAAAAGTCTCTGCGCTGTTTTAAATTTTAATATTTTGCTAACTCATGCTACACAAAATTTTAATTGTACGTTTTAACTGATTTCACCACTGAAGCTGAAGAAATGCTAAAGCAAGGAACAATGATAGCAATGAAGGCTCTTTCCGTTCTTAAATATTTTTTTAATAAAATACTGTCAGGTGTTTTTCTTTTTTAAAAGAAACATGACAGTTAAGCAGACAGTACCACCTTAAAATCTTAACAGAAAAGTTTGTTTTCTCCCTTGGTTTCACCTATAGACTTTGCTTGCCCATGCCTTATCACTTGACTTTTGTTTACACAGGAACTCTATCATCAAATAAGTGCAACTGCAGTGCAGCCCTTATGTAAGCCTCATCACATGAATAATTAGCAGGGCCCATAAGAAACTACAAATAGCTTATTTCCCAACTATACTTACCAGAGTTAACCATTTCTAGACCACTGAATTAAGAACCAGTGGCTGAAGAATGGGAACAAGACAAATTGAAACCGTAAGTGAGCAACAGATTCAGGACAGGGAGCGGGATTACCTGGAACTAATGAAAGGAGACGATTTCCCTGCCTCTTGTAGTTTGAGGTCAGGACTGGTTGTACTTCACATACAATCATGTTTTTAACTAAACACATAATTGGATTCTCAATCAAATCCAGTTGACTAGTGTTACACAATATGTCAGATAATTTTATCAGTGTCAGAATGGATCAAAAATGTACACAATCTCTTGTCTCTTTTCTATACTACCCATCATCATCCTAATCTGGAGGTATCACAAACAGTTTTCAGTTTAGAGAACAAGACTTCAGCCCTGTGTTCCCAGGCAGCCATTGCAATGCAGCACATTTAGGTTGTCCTCTAATCTAGAGCAGCAGTGTTGGCAGAGGGGTCTTGCAAAGGCAGCAAAAATGGAGAAATACAAAGACTCAGCAGCTGGAAAATAGTACAGCAGTGACGCGCCACCTAAAACCTGCTGTCACAGCAGGAACTGCTAGCTTCAGTACCTCTAACAATTCTTGTTGGAACCATGGGGTTTTTTTTTTAAAAACAGTAAAATCTGGTATTTGAAGTCCTTTGTCACCTACCTTAGATAATAATTTAAAGTAAACAAACTAGACCAGGACTCAAACAAGTGAGAAAAACCTGACCAAAAAAAAATTGGTTTTCCTTTTTAAAAAACAAACCCCTACACCCCACATATGAGAGAGGTCCTTGTACAATCTGTAGCTCTCCTGTGATTTTTGCATCAGTCACAAGCACACTGAACTGGAACAACTCCAATATGTAATGGCACATAAGGATATCCAGAGAGATTTGTGGATTAGAAGGAAAACAGCTCTCGCTGTCCTTGAACCTTTCAGACTTCACAATAAAAATGGAAAGTCCCTGTCTCTACACCCCCTTGTCATTCCTACCTAGCTGTGGGAGAAGAAAGGGAGAGCTTTAAAAGTCCTTTTCCTTTGGGAACAAAACTTTTCAGCTATTTCCAAAGTAACTGAAGATATCCCCTACCTTTGTGCTCCAACTGTACCTAGATCAATAAGCAATAGAAATCTCCCCAGCACGATGGGGTCATTGATACTCCAACACCAGACCTGATGTTATAAACAGCAGCAGATGTCCAACACTTTGTAGCTTAGCCCTGTACTGAAGAAAAAAAACCTAAAACAAGTCACACAGATTATTTAGGTATTTCCAACTTTGGAAGCAAGATGGCCAGTGTGCCCTAGCTGGACATTTTCTCATGCTGGCATACAGAAGTGGGTACAGTGGTGTATATATTAGGGCATACAGCATCACCCACCTTGACAGGCAGTAGTATAACCAGAGAACTCCCAGCACTGGTAATGGCTGCAGCAGAGAGACAGACCACTTAAACACAAAAATCTCTTTCAGCTATTTCTCCCAGCAGTACCTTGTAAGTTATGCATCCAGTATCGCTTTACATCAACGAACACTAGTACTCACGTATTAATATATCCATGTCTTTGTTTTAGCCTAGCAGTTTTCCTTCTGGTGTTTCCCTCATCTACTTTTAAGATCTCTAGAGATGGAGCTTTCAGCTTCAAAGGACAAACAGATAAGGAAAATAAGCCTCAATAATCTAATTTATATATTGTACTTTACTTTTAAAGTGACTTGGAGGGAAAAGGTCTTATAATGTGTTGAATGCATTAATACCTGAAACCCTGGGTTACAACATAACTTAAAATCATGCATTAAACTGTTTTGAATATTTGAATGCTACCCCCAGAGCCATTCTGAATGGTCTGATGTTCAGAAGCTGGAGACAGATCTTACAGAAATGCAAGACAACTAAGTGGCCAATGCATTATTAGCTGACAAGGAAAAACCAAACCAAAAACCCTACGCCTTACAGAAAACAGCAAGAGTGACTCAAGAAAAACAAGTTTACAAATTTAGTATTTGAAATACAGTTACTTCGCTAAACATTTAATGCATTAATACACAAAATTAAAATTGTAGCACTGTTGCTATTTGGAACAGAAAATGGGTTAACAGTCAGGATCCTACAGTTTAGTTTATATTATCAGAATGAAAAAAATAACACAATACCATTTCATGTAACTTCTGAGCAAAAGAAAGGACCTCTCACAATTCCCCTCTGCACCAAGGAGGCAGCAAAACGGGAGAGCAATTTTCACTAAAACAGTGCAGTACATTACAAGCGTTCTGCCCCACTGGATAATCCTTGGTTAGACATATAGCCTTGACCAAAAGAAGTTTAATCTTAAGATGAAAAATGCATGCATAAATTACAGAATACACATACAAAAGAACCAGTCAGTCGTCCAGCTAGACTACAATTAGTCAAATTTCCTTGACATATCTGATAAAACTTGAAAGTCAGTACCATTTCCTAGCTGCAATTCGAGAAACAGAAAGCATATATCTTCAAGTGATGCAGATATCATGAGCTTCAAAGCACTTTCTTCAGTCCACCAATACACTCCTCTGTTTTAAACAGATTGAACTTCAACCAGACAACTCTTACAAATACTAGGCAGACGTCCAACAATACAAACCAAGCTGAATGTTAACTTTGCCCAGTGCTCCACACACATTATACGTATGCACAAACCCAAAGAAATAAATAAAATTTTAAAATCCATTTTTCAATAGACAAGACAAAAACTGGTAACACGCAAATTATAATTCATTTCCAAAAAGTCATAAGAAACTGTTCCAAGATAAGCAACTGATGCTTTGGGTTGTATTCACAAGATTATCATGTGCTTCACGTGATAAACCACTGACTATTATCTGCATTTCTTTGACTCACAGAAAATAGTTTGAACAAGCCAGAAAAACTGAAAGACCGAAACATGAACTGTCATGGGGTGGGGACGACAAGGAAACAGACACGATTATTCTATGAGATGGCTGAAGAGAGCATGAACATCTGAAAAGCAAAAAAACATTAAACAGTGCTGGAGGTTAATTATTCTCATTAGTCAGCTTGGCCAAAAGAATAAGTGAGTTTAAACTGTGGCAGAGGAAATGCAAGCAGAAGGTGACTGCCAGGTATTCCTGCTGCGAGAAGAGGAAAGCAGATTGTTACCCATAACTGAATCACTCAAAATGCCTTCATAGCAGCAATATCACATCTACTGTGAAATAGTCTTCAAGACAGGTAGGGAAGGGTTGGATAAGGGGGAAGGAATAGACTTCAGAACAGAAAGAATATAGAAACCATGGAAACAAACAAGAGCCCCGGGTACTTCATGCTGTGTATGCTTACAACACATTACCTCCTAATAGCAGCTGTATCACCAGCACCACTGGATGACTGTCAGTCCCCCAAGAATCTGCTCTATCATATTCAGAACTCATCTGGAAAAGAGCCTGCACCCCCTTTGCTGAAGCTGTCCCCCATATCTCACCCTTTCCAACAGATCATAGGCAGAGAGCTCTTCAATATCTTCCTGACTTTTAGGCCCTGCCTGCTCCCTTCCAACACAGAAGGGATTACCAAGACAACAGCCCCAAGCTCCTTACTGAGGATCACATTGGGAAGACAAGAGGCAGTGGTCATAAAGCAAAGCAAGAGACTTCCCAACTTGCCATAAGGAAAAAAAGTTTGCCCATTAGAATAGTCAAGTATTAGTTGCCCAGAGAGACTGAGGAATGTCCATCCTCAGAGGTTTTTCCAAGACCTAGCTTGACAGAGCCTTGAGCAACCTCTCCTGAACTTAGTTTTGACCCTGCTTTGAGTGGCAGGTTGGATCAGATGCTGTCCTGAGGTCCCTTCAAACTTGAATTAGTCTAAGCTTACCCTTCCAAATCTGTAAGGCTTTGTTGTTCATGTGGACATTGTCACAACCCTGTAAACATATTCTGACATCTGAATGGGATCACTCAACTGTGCTGAATTCAGGTCCTGGCACTCAACATGCAGCTTCACAGAATTACAGACAATTGGGATAGAAAAGAGCTGGAAAGGTCAGAGTTTATTCATCCACTCTACCTTTCCGGACCAAGGTAATACCAACTATGTCCAAAATGTTCCCGGCAGTTATGAGCTTAACTGTTTTTAAAAGTCTCCTATAGGCAATTCCACATCTTCACGGACAAATTGTTCCAGGACATCCATCCTTACAATAGAAAAATGTTTTCTTCCTACCTTTTACTTTTCTTACTGTAATTTAAGCCTATTACTTTTTTTATCCACTTCACCTTGAACATGAAGAACAATTTATTCCCTTATACTTTGTATTTGACTCTAGGTATTTCAAGACATGTTGTGAGACTGAAAGAGTTAATGTCTCAAACATTGTGGTGGGGCAAGTTCTGCTTAAAGACAAACCCTGCACAGCAAGAAACCAAGGTGAAAAGCCGATCAGCTCACACATCAGTAACAGGAGGGGGAGGGCGTGCTGGAGGGTGCACAGCTCCCTGTTCTGATACAAAGATCAAACAATGGCCATGTCTGTAGGGAAGGAGAAGTTACTCCACAAACGACCCCCAAGCCCAAAGGCTCACAAACTGCTCATTAACCTGACGAGTTTGGGTGCCCACCCGAAGGAGGGGCAAGGATGATAAAAGGACACAGTGCACAAGCCCACCAGAACCGGACCCCCTGGCTGACTGAACCAACGCTGGACCCAGGACTGGTGAAATCTTTCTCTCTTCCTTTTTCTCTCTTTGTCGTCTTCTTCTCTCTTTCCTTTTCCACAATCCCTACACCTCATCTGTTTCAAGACATAAACCGTTGACCAAGTCTGATACTAAGAGTGGATCCAGCCGCCCCTGGGCCCTTCTCTGAGGAGGAGTCTGGAAAGCAAGGGGGTCTGCGCTGAACCTCGTGACTCGACGGGAGGGATCTCCTTATTCCCTGAATTGATGTAATATGGTTACCCTGGGTTACACAGTTTACAGAGGTAATCTTATGCCAATTCCTGTTGTGAGAAAACCCTGCCACCTACTACCATGCCTCCCCAGTTCAATTTGCTTCTGTCATGAATAAAATCTTTAACTGACCGTTTGGTGTCGTTTCACCTTAATTTAGCCCAAGGGAATTTTGAATTAAACACGACTCCCTGGTCTGTCCAGTCTGGGTCATGACACATGTTCCTTAGCAACCTTCACTCCTCATACCTACACTATGGAACTGGTCATGTTTTCTAGACAGTCATTTCCCTTCTCTTTTCAATTTCCCTCAGTTAGTCCACATTTTTCTTGAACTGCAGCACCCAAACCCTAACACTAGACATCAGCCAAGACTTCAGCAGTACTGAACAAAGGGTATGGATTACTTTGCACCTTACATGAAAATTCCAATTTCCACATACACTAATTTCCTTCTTTTGCTATAAGACAACACTGCTGTTTCATGCTTAATTTTTACATATTATTCATAATCACTTGAATTCTTGCCTACAGTAGCAGCAAAGAGCGCACTGGCCCTTTATGTTCAGTCAAGTATCATCCAAGATGTAGGCCAACACCATTATATGCAAGTCCTCTCTTCCCAAGGAAACATCTCAGCATTCAGCAGTCATGAGAGTTAAAAATCAATCAAAGCATTGGCTTGGCATGGGCCAGCCCTGCTTTCAGGGCTGCAAGCACAGAACAAAGCACTTCCATCTGAAGCTCTCAGTTGGTACAATGTTTCTTCCTCTTTGGGGCCTACCGAGGCTTTACTCGTTGAGATTTAGAGAACAATGAGAAGTCCATCTGTTCCTCAAAAGCTTTGCTAACAATGATAATGAAATATATCTACAGCTATGCTTTAAAAACGCAGAGCCAAGACAGTGGGTTGACTAGATGACCAGCCAATGTAGATCACTTTGGGGAATGTGTGGGGAAGAAAAAGAAAGAAAGAAAACAAACAAATGACACCCACAAAACAAAACCCTGAAGCTTTTGGGAGTACAAAAAAAAAAAAAAAGCACATTTAATTATCCTGATGTTTAATTGTCAAATAATTTACCCATCAATACCAGTTCAGATCTCATTTTTAGAGCTCACTGAACACCAATCCACTTTTGCTGAACTCAAAGTTCTTCTAGCAAAGAACAAAATGGCAATTTTATTGTTCCTGAGTGACGGGCCAACTGATTAGATTAGACAGAAGAATAAGCCACACTCCAAGTGATATAGATTGAACAGGTGGCCTTCTCTCTGACCTACTACCTCTTCAAACACTGTTAAAAGTAGAATCCTTACCTTTTCTATCATGTCTAGAAAATATATATTCATATATTTACTCCCCCTTAACCCAACATGAAAATATTTTTCTGGTCTTTAATGCGTTTCAAGCAGTTTGCTTATAAAACAAAATCAACCTTTCCCAAATATACCAGTTATTCACACACATGATAAAATTGTAACTAGAAAGAGAAAATATAGGAGATGTTTAGATGGTACCAATATCTCTAGTCTGCAATGTAATGTGAATAGATAAGACATCTTAAAAAAAAAAAAATTCAAAGGCATCACATTACAGAGACAGAGCCTAAAAATAATGATTTAGTATGTACATAAAATTAAAGACCAGACTTCAAAAGGAATGCACTTGAGACCAGGGAGTGAAATAAAACTTACCTGGACAACTTATGTAGAGTGAAAACTGAAGCAATGTATGGTTTGCTTAGCAGGTTTAAAAAAAAAAAAAAACAAAACAAATAAAAAAATAAAAAGAGTAGTCAGCTATTTCCTACAGATCAAAGTGTCTGGTACAGGCTTAATTTTTTTTTTTTCCTCTTCACACAGAAACAAATGATAGGGGGAAGGGGAAACAAAGCCATATATATGCTTTAGCAAAACAGAATTTTTAATTGTAACACTTTTCATAGAAGGTAATGACTAGCTCGGGTGTTTTAGTAGCAGTTGCTTTTCTCATGATACTACAACATGTATTATTTATATCACACTAAGTGTTTACTATACTTTGAAGCTACATCTTTGGCCTGAGGAGCTTATGACATAATTCTGATATGACAATACACAAAGTGCCAGTCGAGCACGGGGAGGGAAAAAGCAGGAAAACAATATTAAAAAAGACAAAAGACTCACTACCTACACTCATAGCCCTCTCATATCCTCATAGGGGTGGAGATGGGGATATAGAGATTCTGTCCTAGGACACAACCAAGCTCGGACTAAGACAGAGGCACTGCTGCAGTTGGCAAATATATTTAATCAATATTATTGAGTGACAGATTAGCAGCTCCAAGATCTTGGGATAATGAGGTACTCAGAGTGACACAAAAGGTATTAGGACTCATCTCCAAATTAGGCCCATATTAAAGGGAAGAAATGTCCAACAACATGAATGCTAAGAATAGTTGGCTTTGAAAAACAAAGCTAAGTAACTTCTTCATTTTCAATATTTTGAATAAGTTATATAAACAGATATCTTTCTTAAGTCAGTCTACCTTTCTATCATTATACTCCAAGAAGATGCAGTCTCACGGGCAATGTGGTACAAAATGCTTCAAAGAAAGTGGCTTATCTGGGTTCCTACTTTCTATATAATACTAAGGGTTATACTGTACATGGGACATTTCTTAGCAGGCTTGCTAGCGACCCCAGAATTATGCAAGAGTATATCTCATTATTTGTAATATATTTCTAGAGGATACTCTTTCTTTTATGTTTTAAACTACTACTGATGACTTGCATAACCTTTTAATCAACATTGCTAACAGGTCACATATTTCAATATAGTCTCTTGATGAACATTAATACTCCACAGCTATATAGCTTTTCAGCTTAAGATGCCCCCTTAACTTTGTTTTGGCAGTATTAAGCAAAAGACAACTAACATGGTTAGAAATGGGAAGAAAAAAATAGTCAATGAAAATAATGAAAAAATACACAGGCTTAAACAAAGAAAATAATCAAGTGGTTGGAGCATTGACCCAAGATGTGGAAGGCCTTTGTTCAAGACTCCAAATGAGATTAGACCAGGTAAACAGATAAGACTGATCAAACTCTTCCACTGAGATGTCTCATAAAAGAGAAACATTCTCTGTCCAGTCCTATTAGCTATAATCTTCCATGTGTTCAGCTGTGGTAGTTGAACCATCATGCTATAGCATGCTACAGTCCTTTAAGTCTTATCCCCCTTGAGAATCATGTTTTACTCATGGTTTTAAAGGATCAATTATGTTGAACATAAATGAAAGGGAAAATAAGTGTCCTTCAAAGCTACAGTATACAACAGAAAGCATTTCAAGAAACCTGGAGTACTTAAGACCGAGTATGGAAAAACTACATTAAATCTAACACATCCTGCAAAGAGTTAGGTATTTACTAACCAGCTGAAGTATGCAGAGTTCCTGTAACAGCATGAATGCAAGAACCACCAGCAAGACACCAAAAATTACCTAGACAGCAAATTCTTTAATCCATTTTTAAATCCAACAATGGAAATGCACTATTCGACTTGAATGCATATAAATTGCTGTGTATAGTAGAACAATAATATCATAACCTTTTACTAAGGTTTTGTTGCTCTCAGCTTTTTGTGTTGAAACTCCACAGTAAACAGACTCAAGGGATACATCATTCATTTTTGTTAGGTGGACTTAAAGACCTAAAGATGCTTAAAGGGTAAGTTCTTTAAACTAAAATGAATTATTCCCGCAGTAGCCGACTTTACCAAATCTGTTGATGATCTTAACAAAAATAAAGGACCGGATGGTACCCCCTCCTCACTCCTTATTCCCATACAGAGTCTATCCAGGAAATGTTTTATGCTAATCAATTCTTAGCTCTGAATCAGCAGGTTTTCACATTTTAAAATATATACTGAATAGACCTTCTTTATGCATCACTGTGATGCTGACCTTAAAATCCTTTCACTGTTCTTCATTTGCATCTTGTTGCTATGGTAAGCACATCAAACAAGAGAACATGTTTGAAATATTGGGCTGCATTTCTCCCTTTAGTTACACTGGAGCACACACATTTATTCCAGAAAAGTTTCACCAGGGAAAAGTGGAAATAAACATGGAGAATGAGAAAAAAGGAGAAAGCATGGGAAGAAAATGAACCGAGATTTAAAACCATTTTAGAGAAGAGAAACAGAGCACAAGAAAAAGGCACAGCTTATGTAGTTACTCTTGCTGGACTTGTTCAGATCTGATTTGATTTCTAATTAAACTTTCTTGTTCACCCATTCAAATGGTACTTTTAACTTCTTGCAAGTATTTTACGTGGGAATAATATTAGCATAACAAAAAATCCTCTGCTCCAGCAGCCACAGATATGGCAGGATACTGAATCTTTTCCTTTAACAGAAAAAAAATGTACTTAAAATGGCTTTATTTCCCCAGCAGTAATCAGGCAACAGAACATGAAAGCAAGAATTCCAGAAGCCATCTCTGAGTGGGCAGCAAGGGTGATCTATAAAACACTTAAAGTAAATAAAGGGAAAGCAGAGGGAGCAAGGCTCCCTTGATCCTAAGCACAAGAGCCATTCAACTATTATAGAAGAACTTACAGAATTCGCACAGAAAAACTGAAAATGTGAAGCCTTGAGTTCAGTAATAAAGGAATGTCTAGGCCAACAATATAATTCCTAACTCTCCATAGAGCATAAGTAGTAAAGAAAACACCATTAAATGGAAATTGACTAACTAAATGGATTTTCAATGTGAAGTAAACTCCCAAGTCTTCTACAAATTTTGGGAAATGCCAAGTTAGAAATATAATTCATGCTCAAGCATGAACAGAGCACTTATGCACACCATTCATTGCTTTTTTCTCTTCTTAAGTTCAAGACATATCCATCTTTTAGTGAGGGACATCAAGGGAAATGTCAGACTAGGATTTCTTTCCCCTCCATCGAAGAATGAGTTTGTGTTTACATCACATGAGTGGTGAAAAGGGAAGTTTATTTCCTAGAAAGCAAGATCACAGATTTCAGCCTGCCCCAAGCAATATCAGTTACAGATGATCAAGTCATATATGATAAAACCTGAATTAATTCAGCAGCAGATGGTGTCATCTTTTTTTTCAGCTAAAATGCAAAACATATGGATGGGGTAGAGTAAAGTTTCAGTGAAGGACAAGGGAATGTTTGTTTAAGTCAGGGAGGAAAGAGAAACATCAAAACTAACAAAAGATATGCAACATGAGCTTTCAAAAAACAAGATCACTTTTGTAGCTTTCCACTAACAGATTCTCTCTCCAAAAGAGGTGTTTCCCAACACCTAACGCGTCCCCCAGAAATTACTATTTAATACTGCTGAACATTTTTTTTTTCCTTTGGTGAGGCATACTTGCTTACTGATAAGACTGCTGAACTTCATTAATACAGTTACTTTGAGACATTTTCCCCAAAAAACTTTCACAGATTCACATGATTACAGGTTATAACTATTGTCTAACAACAGGAAAACATTGGTTCATTTTAAGAAGCCAATGAATAGTACTGTAATCTATTGCTGTTGCTTATCTAGTTACAGAATGATTTATGAGAATGCTTAGCACTGCATGGGAAGCGTGAAATAAGTACCTCTGCCCTCCAGAACTTATGATATATACCACAGCATACATGACCATTCATCTGACATTTGAAGATCTATTCATTGTAGGAAGCTTAAACACTGCTGTAAGTGTTTGCAGAACAGCAGCCCAAGAAAGAAAATCAATTTCAACAGCCATCAAAGTGCTTCAAAGCACACCTATCAAAAAAAGACAGGTTCCTTCCACTCAGCTGCTTCTTTCCTAGTGTATTTAACAGTAGCTGGATCTAGCACAGAGGAGAACAACTTCAGTGTAAAAGCTATTAGAAAAAAATGCTGGAAAAGGGGAATGCAAAAGATGAAAATGTAGAGGGAAGCATGACAACAACAAACAGCAGATTCTGTATGGAGAGAAAAAAAAAAACACACAGGAACTAGCAAAGGAGGAAAAAAATGCCAAAGTCCAACTGGTCACATAGTTCAAGAATGGGGGGTATGAAAAGAAATCCAGTGCTCCCATAATAAACCTTTGCAGTGGAAAGCTAGGATTACAAGGGATGAACATATTCCATTTGCCATATCAAAAGTGAACACTGTATCCTGATTTCATGCCACAAGCAGCTTGATTAGTTGCAAAAATCTCTGTCCCTAAACTGAATTAGTAATCAATACGTTTTTCTCAAGTACTTCATCTCCCTTTTGGAATACCACAAACAGAAGCTGGGTGGGTTTAATTCATCAGCTACACTTATTACTCCTACTGTTATTAGAAAAGTTTCCCAGTAGATCCATTGCATTTTGCACACATAATTTCCGTACCTGGCAAACATCAACATTTCCCCTTTGTGAAGCAGTGTCACAATGTATTGCAGACACCCAGGGTGGGTACCAGAAGGAAACTTTTTAGATGATTCAGGGAAGAGGTGGGTGGGTGGCCAGATCCCACAGCCTCTCTACACACATGAGGAGGAAGGTAGCAACACTCCCCTTCTTTGCTTGAGGGATGAAACACAGAGCAGATGTCAATCACAGCAGATGAAGCAGTAGCATAAGGTACTCTTGCCGAAGTAGGGAAGAAGGCACACATATACAAACATACTGAAGATGATGAAAAGTGGAAACTTTCACAGCCCTGCTCTTCACTACTCACTGATGTTAAACATACATGATTATAAAACACCACCCCCTAACTCATTTCTCCCGTGGTTCTTTGTTTTCTGCCCATTAACACAGTTTCAGCTGGGCTCCATCTTTCACAATGACAATATGCCCAATGCCAAAGTCCTACTTCCTTTAGCTTCACCAACTGGCACTTCATGTCTTATTATTGTCCACTCCACCTGAGGTGTCACCCAAGCATGTCTGAGTGACCATCTTACTTCTCTTGACTACTGGTCAGCTTCCACAGCTGTTCATCTTTCCACACTGTTCTTCATTATTTCTTCTTCTGTTTTCACACAGCATCTTAAAAGGCAGTACTACAAATCAACACTGAAGCTTATCATCTATATGTCTGGGGCCTCCACTGAACTCAGATTGAATCAAGGCCATCTTCCTCCTTTGGAGGACTATTAGATAGAAGCTTACTTCAATGTTCTACATTGTTATGTCTTCTCCGTAACTGGACCCAAATAACAGACATCCTTCCATACTTCATTAGATAGTAGTCCTCCATGCAAATCTTCTGGTGAGCTCTATCCAAACACTATTGCTCTCCAGGAGTTCCCTTGTTCAGCATGTATCCAAAAATGCAAAGGACCAAAGTCCAGCTTTCTTGTCTTCTTAGATCATCACTGCTAGGACATCCTAACCCTACAGCTCCAAGCCATATGCAGTGAGGATAGGCACTAACTCCTACCTCTCCTGTTGGAGCAATTTCAATTCCTATGACACAGGTCTGGTTGGTAAAAGTAAACATAACTCTGACCTAATGGTTATGGGCACTGACTGCAGTGACCCCCTCCAGTCCCTGGATAGCTCATACAATGACTCTCTAAAATGCAATACTGGCTGTTGAGGACCTCAATTGTAGGTGAGAACTTCATCTACCCAACATGCCGGAAGCCTACACACTGTATTTTGGCTGTGGACACTACTGAAGTGGCAAGACACACAAGAATTAGGAACTATAGTCTACATCCTTTTGTGGAGTTGGTTCCAGAAACAGTTGCCTATGACATTTATGCCATTTAATAGCCTTCCTGTCAAAAGTTAGTTTTCATATGCTGAAAAGACATTTACAAAAGCAAGACAGCAATTTCAGATTTACAAAAAGGATAGCTTTTCACATTTAAAAGAAAAAACAGCCATCTGATTAGATAACTATCATGGGGGCTCTCTGATTTTAGCTGAAAACAGACACTGTACACAGTCACACAGAGAGCAAAGCTCTTCGTTGAAGTCCCAAACGATCATCAAAACTGTAAGTCCACAAGTCTTTCAGTGGTAGATGACAAGAGAGAAAGAATTTTTTTCTTAATTGGGGAATTTAACACTAGTTACTGGTTTACCTGCCAGAATATTTTCAGCTTTCATGCTTCAGCAAACCAGAGTATTTAGCTCACCATTCACAAACCCATTATTACACTGAAGAAAATGGGGAGCAATTAGCATACAAGATGATAGCTTAAAGGTGGTGCTAATTGGAAAGAATGAAGTATTTTTGAATCCTGTTGTATACAATTAAGTGAGATAACTAGGGTCTGGAAAAACAATTTGCTAAACAATTTCAGTGATGTCTATTCTATAATCTATGTTTAAAGTTTAAGCAAATTCAGCTTGGCAGTAAGTTCAGTGCAACGTGCCTTTGCAGTATCTTACTTCAATTACTACCACGGGGGTTGCAAACTAAAAGCTGGGACTGCTGTAGAGCAAGCCTTGTTCAGGAAACATACATACAAAAACAAGGACTAATTCATCAGAACAGTGGAGATCATCACTGAACTAAGCTCAAGTTCCCAAAAAGAACTGAAGAACAAAACCAACAAGGAAACAGAATGTAATATTCATAATGCACGGTACAGCATGGTGCTGATACACAGAGAGTTGCAAGACCAGTTGAATTATAGGACTGTGCAAAATACACAACCAGAAATAATAGAAAACCATCTACAAAGAGCTACTGGTGGGAAAAAAAAAAAATTGTGCATGCTTTTGTTCATGATTGCTAAGCAGAGAGGAAGAAATCTTGTACATGAATAGTTAATCTGCCAAAAGGAAGAAAGATGCAGTTCTTCATTACTAGTGAACTGCACTCAGACATAAGACGTTAGACAATTATAGTACAGACATATGCCTTGTAACATTAGGGGTTTGTTTTCAAGAGCTACTGCTCGGTGATTTTAACTCACTTTTGCAAATTCTTTGCCATATATTGTTTCTAATCTATTTATCACACACCTACAACTATAAACATATTTGCACCGGTAGGTTTTATTTAATTCCTAGCTGCAACAAACCTCTGTATTTGTAAATGAACTTCTACATCACTATTTTGTTTGGCTCAGAACATATTTAATATTTTCTTCAAATGACAGAGCAGTCTGTAAACCTGTAACACACCCTATTTTTAGGATCACACCTACCTCATATTTTTCTTTTTAAAAATACAGCCTAATTATGCTTTGGAATAATACCTCCCTGTACTTCAAGTGAAAAATGCTTCAACAGATAACAACACTCACAAAAGCATCTCTCCCCGTAGAAAACGTTACTGCAATCGGCAAGCAGACTTTAATGAACAACTGCAGCATACACCCCATGTTATCATGCAGGGGCGGTGTTTCTCTGTTTACTGAAAATGTTATTGAACCGTTCCCCCCACACGCACATACCAACAACAGCATGCAGTAACATCGCTTATTCCTACGCCCTTCAGAGAAAAAACGATCCACCCTCTTTGTCTTCCTGCACAACTCTTGAATTATCTACCAAGGTGAGATGTATGTAGTGGTTCCAAGGACCCACTGGTAGATACAGACCTTCCCCTAAAGTCTGCTTTCTTGTAGCATAATAATCCAAGTATGTCAGCAGATAATATAAAGCAACTTCTTTAAAGGAAATTAATAAATCGTCATTGAGCATCACAATCAAAACTCAAATATTGACATGCATATAGATATATATACGCATATATATATATATATACACGCGCATATATAATTTTTTTCCTCATGTTTGAATTATATAAAGACATCCGTGGGCTAATCTGGAAGTTCTTCAAACAATAAAATAATATCTTCACGTAGAAAACCAAGAAGAGCCAAGAGTTCACTGATGAACAACAGATTTTCATCTCTGATAAAAAAGTAATTTGAATTAGCTGATGTTTTAAAACGATTTAAGCTCCACTCCCATTACGACTTCTACATATACCTATTCCTATTTACTGCGAGCAGCCTCATGGAAGTCCATCCCTCCCGGTATGTAAGGTCAGACACAGCCTCCGTGGGATAAAAGCCTTTATCCTTCTAAAAATACCAGTCTGCCAGGATCCACTCTCGCAAATCTCCGTGATGCAAACAGCATCGCTACAGTCTAGGGGCTGCTTTACTCCCATGAGTAAGCACTTGCAGCACCGGGCTATAATTGGGTGGAATATTTTTAGGGTCACTGCTGAGAATTGGAGAGAAACGACCGGGAAAGACCTCGGAATGTTGGGTTCGGGGTTTCCCCCCACCCTGCCTTCGGCTATTTCCAACCGCTGCGAGGAAAAAGAGGCTCAGCAGGAGCCGAGGTGATCCGCTCTTTCCGCGGGGAAGATGTCCCTCGCTGCCGTCCCCGTGCAGCGATGCCGCTTCCCGCGGGCGGGGAGCTCGCACGCCCCGCTCCCCCGCACCGCCCGCGGCCGCTCC
>NW_010973187.1:4327319-4401764 GCF_000737465.1 Haliaeetus leucocephalus
CCGCCGCCGCCGCTACCGCCACCGCCGCCGCCGCCGCCGGCGCGGGCAGGGCGGCCGCCTCACGGGCCTCTCCTCACGCACGGGCGCACGGCCCCCGGCACAGGTCTCCACACACACACGCACACACCCCCCTCCTCTCCACACACACACAGACACCCCTCCCCTCCACACACACACACACAGACACCCCTCCTCTCCACACACACACACCTGCCCCTCACACACCTGCCCCTCCGCACACACACCCCCGCTGTTTTTTGGACACACGCTCCTCACACGCAGCCCTTCGCACGCGCATCTCTTGCACGCCCGCCTCCTCGCATGCGCCTTTCCACACACGCGTGCAAGCGCTGACGCTCCGTGCGCAGTTCTCCTTGCGCGTGCACTCGCCTGCAGCCCCACGCGCGCCCACCCGCTGGCAGCTGTGGGCGCACACGACGCCATCCGTGTGGCGCCCGGCTCACGCGTGCCTCTTCCCCCACACGTACACGTGTATGGCACTTGCCTGCATGCAGTGCTCCACACGCACGGGTCATCCCCCCCACCCCGGTTCTCCACTCATGCTGTCAACGTGCACAGCTCTGCACGCAGGTTTCGAGGCCTCCCTGCTTGGAAAGAGGAGCTAAACCCCCTGTCAGGGCTGGTTTTTTGCTCTTCCACCTATTTCCCTCTCCTGAGCGGGAGCGCGATGTCCTCCTTCCTCCTCGTTCCTCCCCTGGCCCTGTGCGGCCGTCACGACTCTCGTGCCTGCGGGAGCACACAGCTCTCCCATTTTTCTGGCCCTACTCAGCAGATTTGTTTGCCCTAGCTGCTCCAGCCAGGCATCGCTGTTCTCACTTCGCTAATGAAATGCCTGGTTTTTAGTTGGAAACTGAGTGGGCGGATGACATTAATTTCTGATGCAAATAGCATCCCTGCCAGGAAACAAGCCTGGTTATTTTGCCCAAAACAATTCACATTCCTAAGGAAGATTTTCCATCAGAATAGGCCCGGGTTTGAATTTGTAATGATATGCTAAAAACCTTGCAGTTCAAGTTGTTTCGCTTCTGATAGTGAAGGCTGTTCACGCCCAGGCCCCAGCCTCTGTCAGAGATGGGCAGGTGAGGTCTGCCGCCAGGATGGGGCCTCTAGCCGTGTCCCCGGCTCTCTCAAAAGACAAGTCCCTCCTTCTCAGAAGAAATCAACTGTATTATTGTTACTCTGCGTGTTTCTCGTAGTTATGTTCTCTACCTTTTCTATTTTTCTCCATTCATTTAGAAACTGGATTGTTTCTGGAAAATGGCCCACCTGGAAGCTGCCATACAAAATGATGGTCTTCTGCTTTCTTCTGAATTACACAGCACCACCATACAAACCTCCAACAGCATCTGAAAGTATGGGGGACTTAAGCTACATAGCACATTGCTGAGGTATACTGAGATAATATTTATCTGAAAGGCAGAAAAACGGAGGTACAGATAGGTCAGTCTGAAGTCACCGAGAGAATCTGGTACAGGCAGAACAAAGCCTATGTTTCCCTGGGCTTCCTGGCTCACTCTTCTTTATTTAATGCCATAGGTCAGATGCTTTGCTTCTCCTCTTTTTTCACAATATATTATAGAATGGGCAAGATAGCAGATAAAGAAAAAGCTCCTGCAGGTGAATTCTGTTGCCATTCATATGAAACAGCCTCAGAATGAAAGTGATAGAAGGCTCATAGTTCAGGGTGTTTCCAGCTAGTGGGGACTAAACATTTGTGACTGTCATACATCTGCCTGTTTCGTACCGAGCTATTTAAAAATACCTGCAGCCCATCCACAGCAAGTGGAATCCTATGGCATAATTAGGTTATAATTTACACCAGGTTTACAAATCAAGCTAACAGTAAAGCTTAAGTAAATATGGAAAAGGCAAAGGCCGCTACATTTTTGCAGTAATAGCTTTAGTAACTTGGATACTTTCTTATCCAGCAGTATCGGATGCATTTTTTCAGCTGACACAGCTACAAGGCTAATGTAACAAGCACACTCAAGCCAGATTTGTACCTTGGCAGCATCCGCCTGCGTTTGTTTCATGCAGCATCTTTTGCTGGGTAGGCCCCAGTACAGCAGAGCTCATCCACATCACCCTGAGCGTGCGTATAAAAACCTGCTAAGTCAGTGCCTCCAGTTCACCATGTGAGCTGTGCTAGAAACCCAGCGGGGAGTAGCAGCCGCAGGAGCTGCCTGCAACTTTCTCAGTCCCAGCTGCTCAGACCCAGGATCATATTCTAGATCTTGCCAGGGCCATTTCTTTCCTGGCCCTCATGTGCCCTTAGACAATTGCCTCAGCCTGACCACATCCAGCCCTCTCTCTTCCACATGGAAAATAAAGTTAACAGATTAAAAAGTCTGGCAGAAGTCCTCCTGAGCTTAAGGTTATGTATACAGATGTGTTGGTATTTACAGGTTTCAGACCTTAATGACAAAGATTTGTTATCCACATTGGGATTAAACAGGAGGTCATAAATTTTGGTGCTATAGTAAAACTATTATCTTCTAATTTATCGTTATTTCAATCCTACAGTATTACACACATATTTTCTATCTTAAATATTTCACTCCAATGCCAGACTCCTCTGAAATTGATATAGCAAGTTACATTTAGCTTCTTGCCATGTTTCATGCAAATTGCCCAATTTGTGACCATTCAGATGTAAAACAGGAAAAAGACATAGGTCTTACTTCTTTAATGGCAAATTTTTCTTTGTGTTCCCCATTTCCAGAAAGCATACAATCCTTTTGTTAAAATAAACTGTTTCATTTTGGTTTTTCCAAATTCATCCAATGTAAACAAGCAGTCTGCTGTACTGTTAACTTGGCTGCCCCAGGAAACTTAAATCAATTCTCCTGCTTTTCATTTCTTATAATGTGGATGACCTCTGTCTCCAGCATCCCATTCATCTCGTTGAAGGATTAACTTGAATAAATAAGGTCACAATCACTCCCTTTCTTTCATTGTCCAAGTACGTAGCCATACTGCCAATATCTTGTTTATCTTTAATAAAGCTGTATGGTAACATTTACAGATTCGTCCAATCTCACAGCTAATGAACGAGGTTTCCCAGCAGTTCCCATCTCCTCATGCTCCTCAGTCAACATGCCTACAGGTCGGACCTGCAGTAGAGCACCCCGTCTCTCCTGTGACTCCAACACCACGGGTACCAACCACCCCTGGTCACCCCCTGATCAGCTGCAGAGGTTCCCAGACAGGGGACAAACTGCAAGGCTGGGGAGCAGGAAGGGAGTTCACAGCTCTGGTCCCTGCTCGGTGCTTTTAGAGGAGGACTGCAGGGAACATCTCTCCCTGGCTGCCATCCGGGGGATGGCTGTTACGCTTTCACCTCCTCCATTCTCCTGCCATATGACTCAGCACCATGAGGTTCATCCACCGGGGGCAACCAACCAAAGACCTGCCTTTGGAAGGGTGAGGGCTCTGACTGACACACATGAACATGCACACCCTGCACAGGTGGTGAAGCTGCCCATGGAGTTCCTTTAAGCATCAGAAGCTGCATAAAATCACTAAGCTGTACACAACCTGAGTTAGTCAAGCGGACTCCACTCAGGAGTTAGAGCCCTGAGTTTTGACCTATGTATCTTTGCAGAGAAGTTGTTTAGGCTGTGCCTATGCTGTACCAGTTGGTTTTGAAATGACCTAATTAAAATAGACCACTTAAAATAGTAAAGCCCTTACTTCAAATTTTTTACCTGTGATAATTTACAGTGCTAAATAAGCCAATTTAATCAAAGTTTCAACTTGTTAGTTAGGGCCATGCTAAGGTTGCCTGTTTCTTCAACCTGCTGAAAATATAATTTAGTTCAGAGAAGAGATTCTGTTGATGGAAATAACAGATCAGTGTTAGAAGATATTGACATTGAGACAATTCATAACCATCAAGATCTATCCCATAATGGTTTGATAATGATCTTCTATTTAAGATTTCACTGTACAAAACCTTATCAGGTAACAGCCTGACATTCATTATACAGTTATGATGGTCTCTAGTGCTCTTTTCTGCTGAGTAGTGGAGGTGACACTGTTTCACTGAGGCAGGCAATAAAATATGGTATCACTAATTTCTGATTAATCTGTATCAATTAGACCAATTGCACCATGACTGGTAGAAGGCTTCAAGCAAAATCAGTAGGTTTTGTCAAGTTAAACGCTCAGCCCAACATTATGGAAGACAGATATTCTTCTAGATACAGACAGTGGAACATGAAATGTTCAAGCACTGTGGAAGAACCGTATTGATGCCTTGTTCTAAAGGTCATTAAAGCTCATTACATACATAGTTCATGCTGTTTTATCAAATTCACACACATGAAATAAACAGCTAGTATATCATCTCATTAGTGAGTATTGTTTTCTTGAATGTATATATGAAATAAACTCTTTTTAGCCACATACAAGCCACAATTTATTCAGTGATTTTGGAATGACACACCATGAAGCCTAAATGTATATGCAAATATGATATAGTAGATACATTCTAATAAGCAAAATTTTTATCATATTCATTCATATGATAGTTTGAAAAATGTAGGGATTTTGCCTCATACAAGTGATCACAGATTTTCTCTATAGCTTTTTCCTTGTCCAGGTTTGTCATAATTCTATGAATTCTGTGACCCAATAACTCCTTGTATTCCAGTATCTTCTGACACAGGAAGGGTAACTGGACTCCTATGGATCTGGGGTTCATAAGCTGTTGCTGATGGAAATTAAGTCAGCAACATTCGCTCATCAGCAATAATCACTCCATTTTATCTAATAAACACTAAAGTCTTCAACATTAATGTATACAGTGCTTCCAGGTTTCTACTTGGCAAAGTGAAACTTCTGTTTGCATTTTCTGTTTGATGCCTTGGGCTTAGGCTTTTCCATAGTCATCTTTAGGAAGATCTTCACTACAAACTAAAATAAACTTGTAAAAACTGTTATATCTTGATTTTTAAGGACTTTCTAGAAGTAGTTTTTTTCTTCTCTGACTGGCTTCTCATTTCAAACTGCAGGTCTTGGAAAGCAGTCAAGCTTATAAAAGACACTTAAAATGCTTTCCATTTTCTTCCCATCACTCACTGAGACTTTTGATTAAATAACAATGAGGAAAGAAAAGTGTTAAGCCACTCTAAACTGGCAGGCTAAAAAGTACAACAGGGGAGCCTTTGCTTCCAATAACTGTGGAAAAGCAAGCAGGCTGCTGAAGGAAATTATCACTTGGCTCGTGTCAGGATGGGGGAAGGTAAATTCAAAGTTGAGAAGGAAGAAAGGAGTGCAAGATGATATTTTGTATAATCAGAATAACAACAGATAAGGAAAGGAAACAGGCTAGTTTAGTACAGATGACTGTGAAGAGAAGATGATAGAGAAACCAGAAAGGACAAGGTACAGAAGGAAGAGGGATCTCTGGAGTCAAAGCCAAGCAACGGTTCTGCAGGGTTGTTTCTGGAGCTGGTCAGCACAAGAGAAAAAGCAGCATCAGGAACCTACAAAGCGAGAAGAAAGGAGATGATTTTTTTCCATTCACCTTCCAGAAAATGAATGAACTGTAAAGGAGAAAATATAATGGAAAGAAGCACATGATTAAGGGATCATATCTGGAGCTGAGCAGAGGATTCAATGGGAATAGAGCTGCTAGGTACACCACTACGCTTGATGAAGAAAGAAATATTTTCTTTAGGTACTAATGCTTTTTACACATAAAAATTGTACTGTGTTAACTATATCACCGTTAACAAAGCAGTACAGTTTTCCTCTGCTCCTGGCAGCTCAGAGTGTTTGTGTTATATGATAAAAATGTGCTTATACCCATACACTTATTTATATTTCTTCTGGGCCTAAGGACTGCTGTAGTTTGTACTACTATAACTGCTGTCTACACTAAGATGATTATGTCAGGATAAATATTTTGATATAAATATACATGCTGCATTATATCCCATGTAGTGCACATATACATTAGATCTGCACTAAGACTAGAAGAAAACACAAGAAAGAGGACAGGTCTAAAACACATCTCCGGGGAAAACCTCCCCTACGTGACCTTAACAGACTCATGACTCAAATCAGTGGATATACACTAAGTATGAACATGCCTTTTATGTCACTGTGTTTTAAGAATTTGTTGGTTATCTGAAAGTTGCGATCAGCTGTTTTGCAGTAAAATCTTGCAAATTCACCCTGGCAACTGGAAGTCCCTTCAGGTATTACAGGAAGAATATAAATAATGAGGGGGGGAAAAGATGAGAAAGCAGCCTTTACAATAATGTAATTTAGTCATTTATGATAACACTATTCAAATCTAGCACAGTATGAAGAAGAAAGTAACACAAGTCTTAGCAGGACAAGACCTTATAGTGGCTTTGGGTTATTAAACATCTCCTGAGGTGTTGCCAGGTCCTGCGGTTTTTTGCAAGGGAGTCCATCCCGTGGGTCAGAAACCTGTGCTTCTAAATCTGATCCTTTGGCCTGATTCACTAATGCCTTGAAATTAACCCAAAATGCTACTAGATCAGGATGACTGAATGTTACACTTTTTTCATGCTATTGCAAAAGACTACAAAATATCTCCAAAGGAACAGAGTAGTAGGCCAGCTGTTTTACAGATCTAAACCAAAACAAGTACAGCTCTTCCCCTTTCTCGTATGGGGAAATTGAGGCAAGAAGGACATGAGAATCACAGATGCCTGTAGAAGAAATGGTTGTCAGAATCAGTATTAGGACTAACTCCTGTGCAAACACTATTAGACCACACCTTAATGAGATGAATTATTAATACAAAAGCTGCACGGGAAATTCATTTCTTCTGCCTCTCACCAGAGCCAGCTGTTCAGACTTGAATGTGTCACAGTTGCACAACACAAATTTTGCCTTAAGGATACAGTTACCCAACATGATAGATTTTTCACAATGTCCTTCCCAATAGTATCCTTTTCCTTCCTCTGTCCTTCACCCTTACCCCATCACCACCATGCTTTCAATTTTTGGTTCAGCCTTGTGGAAGATACTGACCAATAGGTGTCCTGTATTTATATGGTGAGCATAGCATTAGCAGTCGCAGGCAGCCTCCTCTGGGCAGCCTTTCCAATCTTCCCTAGATAAGACAGAAAAAAATGAGTTTACATATTTAAACAACAAGCATCAAAACCTTAGCATATTCCAGATGAAACAAATTTTAAGTTCTCCATCTCTGGTAAAATACATGGATTAAATCAGTTCCAATGAGGCCAGGAAATTTTCCATTTCCCTGCAGAGCCTGCTAATGACTACTAGTAGAGGTTAACCAATGACCAGTTTTATGATTACTCTATGTAAACACCTTGTCCTCCTGTGTTGTTCTCTCAGGCTTCCTCCCACTTGTCTACGTATTCACTCGCCACGGTGTGCCTAAGCCCCAGATGGTGAGTTCTTTGGGTTAGAGCTTGTTGTACAGTTTTTTACAATGAAGTCCCATTTGCTAATTGGCATCCTTAGGCATTACCGCAATGAAAACAATAAATAGTAATAACAAAAAAATAAGGATGGAAGGTGGGTGAAGACATGACTAATTACCTAAACAATACTGGGACCACAAGCCACAGGCAACATGAAAGCTTGAGGAAGAGCAAGTGGGTGGAGAGTCACCTGCATAACAGAGGGTTGGGCGGATAAAGAATAGGTCTTGCAAGACAAAACTGAGAGTCTTTATTTTGATAGCATCATGGAATTTATAAATTGAGGTATGACAGCTGTAGATTAAGCATGGCATGAGTTGCTTTAGTCTGTGTGTGTGTGCAGCCTGGCTTGGCACTGTCACACAGACTCATGAAATAAAAAGTGTAGTCGAAACGGTGATGTAACAAGGCAGGAGATGTGAGAAGCGGGAGTTCCCACACAGGATTTGCAGAAGGACCACTGCTGTACCATGTGCTGTACCATGGCAGCAACCAGGGCTGCTGTGCCAAGCTCGGTGGCAGGCTGCAAGCCTCACCTCCCCTTCCCATGAGAAAACACGTGTTTCCAGGTCTGTGCTGGGCTACATGTAGGTGGAGAAGAGGCGTTCACTTATCCAGGTGGCAGTCATGGCTAAACAACCATTCCTCACCTTCCCCCGGAAAAATGCAACAAAGTGAGCATTGTTTTCCTTACTATTTATTTGAAGTCATTTTCATACCGCTCATTGTGTATGTGTCACTTGGGAACACCTAGGCCAAAGGATAATACTCAGAACAGTGACAGGCTGAATCTTATTTAAATTTGCATTTATGGACAGGGAGCATAGATATAGTTTGCTCCTGAAATGAAAGAGCAGTTCTTTGCACAGCGGGTAATGAACTTCCAGAATTCATTGCCACAGGAGGTTGGAGAAGTAGGCTATTAGCAGGCATAAAAAAGGGATTAGACAAGATTTGTGAACAATGCTTCTATTAACAGATAATAAAAGGAACAGGCAGTTCCAATGACTGTGATCTTAGGAGACTGGACCAGAGGAAGAGGCCAGATACGTGTGCTCTCCCTGAACAGCATCTCCTATTGTCACTCTTCAGACTTTGCTATCTGGATCTGCCTGCCCTGTCTCAGGTAACTTTGTGCTGGGAGCTTGGGGGACCTTACAGGATCTGCTGGGGCCTTCAAAACCTGTGGCTTGATCAGGGCAGATGGCCAGCACGCAGGCAGCTACTCCAGTGCCATCACGGGCATTGGGCAGCAATAGTATTTGTGGCTGTTGGTCTGACCCAGCAGGGTGTTTCTTAATGCTGTGATGGGTTAAGTCCTAAGTGGTGCTGCTCTCACCAAAGGGACCAGCAACCAGCATGGTGGGCTTGGGAGGGAGTTGTAAAAAACAGAAAGGAACTGGCTTTAATAAACCTTTCACTGAGGCTCAGAAAAATATAGATAGAGGAAGACAGAAGATTCTGCTAATACAGTATGAATTTGATAATTGTCTGGGATAGCACCAAAAGGGTTCACACTCCAAAAAGTGCATGAAAACAGATATTCCTTGATTTCAGGGGTGACAGTGAAAGGAAAGTGGACAGCAAACTAGCCACAACTTTGCAGCTGTATTTTTCCAGCTGAAGGCTCTAACTCCATTTGATTCCTCCTCATACCACTTCTGAGCACTTCTGCTGCCCTTCTCTGGACCTCTTCCAGCTCAGTTACCTCGTGCCTGAGATTAGGCGACTGGACTGGAAGCTGCACTCAAGATTAGGCTGCACCATGGATTCTTATCCTAGCACAAGGATGTTCTCTGTTTTTTCCCAGTCCTTTTGCAAATAAATCCTGAGATTGCATTTGTCTGCTTGACAGGCAGTGAGCTGACATTTGTTATCCACCATCTAACATCTTCTTCCTGTATGGTAATAATTAAATATATTTTTTTTCCCTGCAAAATGAAAGACCATTTTCTCCTCTGTCTTTGTGCTCTGAATTTCATTTACCCTTGTTATCACTGAGTCATTCTGTATTAGGAGATTCTTCTGGATCTTTTCATAACTATTAAAGTTATTATCTCATTGTCTGGCTTTTCATGGAAAACTAAGATCTCAGCAAAGATTCTTGTGAGTCTCTGCTAATAAAAGCATTGATAAATTTGAGGGTGTTTATAGAAAAATAACAGGAATGAGGAAGACCTGTAATGGCTGATAGACTTATACAAGGGAAAGATAGACTGATAGAAGGGAAAAGACTTAAAATAACTCATTATATATATATGTATCCCTGGCTAAATAACAGCCACAGAGCACATAACTAAAGAACAGAAACAGGGAATGCAGGGAGAATGACTTAGGGTGGAGCACAGACTGTGATTGAGAAGAATACAAAAGTAAAGGGAACGTAGAGGATCTCAGGAATAAATTTAATGACAGTGACCTATGTACAGATCCAAGAGAATCTTTTTAGGGAAGTAAGAAATCCCTCACCACCGGGAAATTGCAAATAGCACTGGGAAAAAAGGACCAGGAGCAATGGCAGTGAGCGCTCACAGAAATGGACTGCGTGATCTCATATATATCTCTGGGCTTATGGACGATGACTAATCAACACAGGAAAGCATTTCGGTTTGCTTTACGGTTTTGCTTTTGAGTTGTCTGTTCTTTGAGTGAAGTACTGCAACAAATGGGGCACAGCGTCGTGAAAAAAAGCCCATTCTTCTCATACCCATTGAATAGTAATTTAGTAGAGAAAAGAGCACCACCTAGTGCTAGATTCTGTTTGTTGATGCTGAAGTGTCTCCATATGCTCTATCTTCTGGATGTCTTGATTTTAGTGTTTTCCCACATTTTATCCAGCCACAGGGGAATTAATCCTTAGCAGCAAGGAGCATCCCGGCTCCCAATGAGTAGCTGGTTCATCAAGAGCTCAACATCGCTCAGAGTTTTGTGCACACTAAGGTAATGCCTTAGGCACCTAGTTAACATAATTATGGTTATTTGTCTGATTCACTTGGGCCAGATTCTACTACCCTTACTCACCCAGTGAAGTTATGTGCTTCACAGATAAGCCTCACTGCTTTCAGTGGAGTGAAAATTAATCAACACTTACAGGGCAGGCTTAAGAAGACCAAACTTCAAATGCTTGCACTTTCAAAAACAGGGGGATTCATTGCATTTACCTTCTGATTCTACACTCACATCAAATTTTCAAGCTTTTCTTGCAAATGTGAAAGCTGTACACTTTTTTGTTTGTTTGCCTGTTGTGTTTCTTGTTTTTTTTAAATTAAAATGTCCAGGAAGGAAGTCTTCAAAGAAAATATTGCCTTACATGAGAGTTGCCTTCATTATCACGAAGCTAGATTATATGTAACTTTAATCATTTTTTCAGCATTTATGGTTAAAATACACTATTGTTGGCTTTGTTTTCTTCTGGTTATCAATCCACATTATGTTAGTGTTTATATTTTTGGTCTTCAAACCCTTCCACTTTGTCTCACAGCATCTAGTTTTCTGTCACAATGTAATTAAAATTTCAAAAGAAGGCAAGAAACAGGTAAATCAACTTAGAATGATTCTGCATCAGCTATCGTTACGCATTATTTAAATAGCTGCAGACTTGAAGATACATGTAGCATTGGTTATGTGGGTTAATTTACATGTAGATATCTATAGTAAAATGTCCTTTAAATGCCTTACTCCATTTACATTTGTGAGTTTCCTAAGCGATCGTCAGTGACGCCGTGCTACCATGGCTAGATTAAATTTATCTAATAATGGAATTATTTCTTCTCCCCTTGAAATTATTCAGCATTGTACCACTCATTTCAAGTGGAAGATGATGAAACTCAGCTATTCAAATTCTAAATTCCTTCCACATCCTCTGATTTGCAAAACACAGTTTAGCTCATAGACCTTTTTATTTCTGTCCTTTATAGTCCTTCTACATTTTTACCATATCAGGCAGTCTTCACAAAGCATATTCTTCAACTGAAAAGAAATGCTCTGGGTTACCTGCAGCTTTTTCTGCCATATTGTATCTATAGCTTCACTGCTGCAACTATTGCCATCCACTTATGACCATTTTGTACTTGGAATACTATTTTCCTTTCTAAAATATCAGGTGTCTTGTTTTGGAAGTTTTTCTTTACAGGAATGTTTTGTTGGTTTGGTTTGGCTTTTTTTAGTGAGTAGGATCTTGATTTATTCTTACACATTTATGCCCTTTACCAAGAAAAGACAGCAGAATTTTTCTGTATGAGTACATGTACGTGAATATACATACAGGCCATTGAATAAGGGTGGTACAGTGTGGGTACTTTTAAAATAAACAAGGTGCCTGTGTGTGATATGTGGTTGGTGTGCATTAATGTTTCAAAGGCCATGTGACTGCAGGGCTCTAATTCCCCCTAAAGCTACAGGGGTGCAGACCATTACCAGCAAAGTCCAGGGACTGCTGGTGTTCACCTCTGCCAGAGACATGGCAGGACCATGCCCAGCTCCTGCTAGGGCTCCATGGGACACCGACATGGAGGCTGACAAAAAAGCCTGATTCAGGACATCTGTAACCATGCTGGTTCCCCATCCTACCGGGCAGTCTCAGCCTCTTTGTGGTGGAGCAGTAAAACTGCTGTACAGCTTTTGCTCTCTGGGTCTTGGATTAGAGCCTTATCTGCACCACCTACGGACCTCAGCAGGCAAAGGGGCTTTCTCCTCCCAGTCTTTTGACAATATATGTGTGCTATTATATGAAGGGCACGCTCATTTTATCAAGATCCCATTGCTCTGAAGTAAAAATATGACAGTGCATGGATACATGTTCATCTGAGCATGGATACATAGGACTTACACCTGTAGCTGTGTGCATGAGTTTCTGGTTCATGGGAACCACCAGCCTGGTACACTGTACTGTGTTCCCGAGGATGCACCACTGCCTCCACAAGCACATGCACAAGATATACAAAGGGACTCCCAAGAACTGATGCTGCAGCGATGCAGGAGCTGTGCAGAGCTAAACATCCACAGCTGGGCTGGGGGATTGCTGAAGACACAATCCTACCCTAGTGTGTCCAAGAAACACCAACGTCCGTGGCTGCGGCTGCACTGCTTACTGTGGGTCACCAGTGGGTGTCATCAGGACTCTTTAAGGGGTATAGTTTCAAAATGATGTCATGATATAAAATACTTTGGAAAAGGCTGGCTTTTTGTTTTTGCATCTTTTCTGTAGTAACAACTGTGGGGAGCATGGGAGAGCCTGTAGGGAGTGTTATCTCATTGTATGTGGGTTTAATTCTGTCACCGCACTCAGCAATGGAACTTCACATCTATTCATAGCTACACTAGTGACAGTGTAATTAACTAATTAGTAGGGACTAATTGTTAAAATACGGTATTGCAACTACACTAAATTAAATAGCCTGTGTACTTCTAACTGGGAGAGTTATGAGTCCATGCTTTTTCTCCTTAGGAAACAAACAAACTCCTGAGAAATAAAACCAAACCCAGCAATTCAAAGCAAATTTATACTTCGCTATGACTAAACCAGGAGCAATAGGAGACTCTGGCAACTGCATAAAGGTCAGGTTTATGGCCTCATGCAAGGAGGAGAGTGTGTAGCCACGCATTCATGGCACACAGAAGCAGGTAAGATCCCTGCAGGCACCAAAGGCCTGCTGCTCTGCGCTCTCCAGTCTGGCACCTTGGCTTTTTGTTTTAAAAGGCAGCAGAAGTCACCGACCTTACCCTTCAAACTGAGTGGTGCTGGGCTCCCTTTACACCAGCGAGGAGAGAGCAAGCCCTGCTCATCTCTGCCTGGCAGCTCTTCAAGCCTCCTTCACCTGCTTGCTCCACACGTCAAACCAGAGATGTTGCCAGGGTCTAGGGAAGAAAACCCCCACCTCTTAAAAAATACAGCTGTGTTAATGCCGGTCTGGGAGGGTTAGGTTTCCCCTGGGGACCTCTTTCTTTTCCCACACCCTGACTCTGTGCCCACTCTCAGGAAAGTTTGGCAAGGGTGAGGCTAGTTGCCAGCAAGAAACAGGAGTCCAGCTGTGCTTTAAGGATAGCTTTTGCAGGAGCAAACAAATGGCATCTAATTAAAAACTGTTACAGACCAAAGATCTTTTTTCTCAGACTGCCTATTTGTTCCTAGTTATGGTTTTGTTCTGTGTTTTCAGCGAGCATATAATTACCATGAATTATATAGCAGAACAGGGTGTGTATAAGGCACACCTTGAACAAGCTGGTTCTCATTGGCTTGAGCAATGGCTTGAGACGTGCTGTTTCCCAAGCACGGCTTCCAAACCCATGGTCTGGGAGGCCTGGGAGGAAAACTCTCTTGTTTTAAAAAGTGACATATCGTACATACTGCAGTGATAGTGCACTCTGTAGATCTTGGATTAACTAACCATAGACCATCCTCATAGCAAACACAGAAGAATTAAAGCTCACAGATTAGAATGATATTAATGCAGATACAGATATTCACTGTTAATAATTTTTAGCAGATATCTAATAAATCTTGTGCTGGTTTTGGCTGGGATAGAGTTAATTATCTTCACAGTAGCTAGTATGGGGCTATGTTTTGGATTTGTGCTGAAGACAGTGTTGATAACACAGGGATGTTTCAGTTACTGCTTAGCAGGGCTTACCCAGAGCCAAGGGCTTTTCTGCTCCTCACCCCACCCCACCAGCGAGGAGGCTGGGGGGGCACAAGGAGTTGGGAGGGGACACAGCCGGGACAGCTGACCCCAACTGACCAGAGGGGTATTCCAGACCATAGGACATCTTGCTCAGCACATAAAGCTGGGGGAAGAAGGAGGAAGGGGTGACGTTCAGAGTGATGTCGTTTGTCTTCCCAAGTCACCATTAGGCGTGATGGAGCCCTGCTTTCCTGGAGATGGCTGAACACCTGCCTGCCCATGGGAAGTGGGGAATGAATTCCTTGGTTTGCTTTGCTTGTGCATGCGTATTTTGCTTTACCTATTAAACTGTCTTTATCTCAACCCACGAGTTTTCTCACTTTTACTCTTCAATTCTCTCCCCCATCCCGCTGTGGGAGGAGTGAGCGAGCGGCTGCGTGGTGCTTCATTGCCAGCTGGGGTTAAACCACAACAATCCTTCTTTTCATATTTGGGCAGGGAAAAGCACCCATCTTGCAGATTTTGAGCCATGACCATATATCAGTTTAGCCCTTAGATTATTCATAGAATTATGGAATCATAGAATGGTTTGGGTTGGAAGGGACCTTAAAGGTCATCTAGTTCCAACCCCCCTGCCATGGGCAGGGACACCTTCCACTAGACCAGGTTGCTCAAAGCCCCATCCAACCTGGCCGTGAACACTTCCAGGGATGGGGCATCCACAGCCTCTCTGGGCAACCTGTTCCAGTGTCTCACCACCCTCACAGTGAAGAACATCTTCCTTACATCTAATCTAAATCTACCCTCTTTCACTTTAAACCTGTTACCCCTCGTCCTGTCACTGCAGGCCCTTGTAAAAAGTCCCTCTCCAGCTTTCTTATAGGTCCCCTTTAGGTTCCGGAAGGCTGCTGTAAGGTCTCCCTGGAGCCTTCTCTTCTCCAGGCTGAACAACCCCAACTCTCTCAGCCTGTCTTCATAGGAGAGGTTGTCCAGCCCTCTGATCAGCTTTGTGGCTCTCCTCTGGACTCACTCCAACAGGTGCATGTCCTTCTTATATTGGGGGCCCCAGAGCTGAACACAGTACTGCAGGGGGGGTCTCACGAGAGCAGAGTAGAGGGGCAGAATCACCTCCCTCGACCTGCTGGTCACGCTTCTTTTGATGCAGCCCAGGATACGTTGGCTTTCTGGGCTGCAAATGCACATTGGTGAGTCATGTTGAGCTTCTCGTCAACCAACACCCCCATGTCCTTCTCCCCAGGGCTGCTCTCAGTCCATTTTCTGCCCAGCCTGTATTTGTGCTTGGGATTGGCCTGACCCAATGTCACATTGGCCTTGCACTTTGCCCTGTTGAACTTCATGAGGTTTGCATGGGCCCGCCTCTCAAGCCTGTCAAGGTCCCTCTGGATGGCATCCCTTCCCTCCAGCGTGTTGACCACACCACACAGCTTGGTGTCATTGGCAAAATTGCTGAGGGTGCACTCAATCACACTGTCCACATCTCCAACAAAGATGTTAAACAGCACCAGTCCCAATACCGACCCCTGAGGAATGCCACTCATCACTGGTCACCACTTGGATATCGAGCTGTTGACTGCAACTCTTTGAATGTGACCATCCAGCCAATTCCTTATCCAGGAACTGGTCCATCCGTCAAATCTATGTCTCTCCAATTTAGAGACAAGGATGTTGTGTGGGACAGTGCCAAATGCTTTGCACGAGTCCAGGTAGATGACGTCTGTTGCTCTTCCCTTATCCACCAATGCTGTGACCCATCGTAGAAGGCCACCAAATTTGTCAGGCATGATTTGCCCTTAGTGAAGCCCTGTTGGCTGTCACCAATCACCTCCTTATTTTCCATGTGCCCTAGCATAGTTTCCAAGAGGATCCGCTCCATGATCTTGCCAGGCACAGAGGTGAGACTGACTGGCCTGTAGCTCTCTGGGTCTTCCTTTTTTCCCTTTTTATAAATGGGGGTCATGTTTCCCCTCTTTCCAGTTGGTGGGAACTTCCCTGGACTGCCACAGTTTCTCAAATGTGATGGATAGTGGCTTAGCCACTTCATCCATTAGTTCCCTCAGGACCCGTGGATGCATCTCATCAGGTCCCGTGGACTTGTGCACCTTCAGGTTCCTTAGATGGTACCGAACCTGATCTTCTCCTACAGCGGGCAGTTCTTCATTCTCCCAGTTCCTGCCTTTGCCTTCTGTGACTTGGGTGGTGTGGCTGGAGCACTTGCCGGTGAAGACTGAGGCAAAAAAGTCGTGGAGTAGCTCAGCCTTCTCCATGTCCCAGTAACCAGGTCTTCCGTTTCCTTCCGGAGAGGGCCCACATTTTCCCTAGTCTTCCTTTTATCACTGATGTACCTATAGAAGCTTTTCTTGTTGCCCTTGATGTCCCTGGCCAGATTTAATTCTATCAGGGCTTTGGCTTTCCTAACCTGATCTCTGGCTGCTCAGACAATGTCTCTGTATTCCTCCCAGGCTACCTGTCCTTGCTTCCACCCTCTGTAGGCTTCCTTTTTGTGTTTGAGTTTGTCCAGGAGCTCCTTGTTCATCCACGCAGGCCTCCTGGCATTTTTGCCTGACTTCCTCTCTGTTGGGATGCATCGCTCCTGAGCTTGGAGGAGGTGATCCTTGAATATTAACCAGCTTTCTTGGGCCCCTCTTCCCTCCAGGCCTGTATCCCATGGTACTCTACCAAGCAGATCCCTGAAGAGGCCAAAGTCTGTCCTCCTGAAGTCCAGGGTAGCAGGCTTGCTGTGTGCCCTCCTTGCTGCCCCAAGGATCTTGAACTCCATCATTTCATGGTCACTGCAGTCAAGGCTGCCCTTGAGCTTCACATTTCCCACCAGACCCTCCTTGTTGGTGAGAACAAGGTCCAACATAGCACCTCTCCTTGTTGGCCCCTCTATTACTTGGAGAAGGAAGTTATCACCAACACATTCCAGGAACCTCCTGGATTGCTTATGCCCTGCTGTGTTGTCCCTCCAACAGATACTGGGGGGGGTTGGAGTCCCCCACGAGGACAAGGGCTTATGAATGTGAGGCTGCTCCTATCTGTCTAGAGAGGCCCTCATCCTCTTGGTCTTCCCGGTTGGGTGGCCTGTAGCAGACCCCCTCTATAGTGTCACCTGATCCCTGTCCTCCCTTTAATCCTGACCCATAAGCTCTCAGTTGGCTGTTCATCCATCCCCAGGTGGAGCTCCATGCACTCCAGCTGGTCATTGACATAGAGGGTGACACACCCTCCTCATCTCCCCTGCCTGTCCTTCCCAGAGGGTCTGTATCCTTCTGTCAGAGCCATCCCACCATGTCTCTGTGATGCCAATAAGATCACAGCCCTGCAGGCTTGCACACGTCTCTAATGCCTCTTTTTTATTCCCCATGCTACGTGCATTTGCATAGAGGCATTTAAGTTGGGCCCCTGATGAAGCTGACATTGGCTGGAATTCCTTTGTGCTGCTCTTCAGGTGCTCCCCTGCTGACCTGTGATCCTTCTCCAGGCTCTGGGCATCTATTGCTGTCACTGGTATCAAACTGGTATGAGTGGGATGGACTGAGGTTCCCCTCTCCCAGCAACTTTAGCTTAAAGCCCTCTTCTCCAGCTTGGCAAACCTGTGACCGAAGATGCTCTTCCCCTTTTCTGACAGATGGACCCCATCAGCTCCCAGTAGACCAGGTTTCTCAAAGCTAGTCCCATGGTCTAAGGAGCCGAACCCCTGGCTGTGGCACCAGTCCTGTAACCATCTGTTGATTCGCCAGATTCGACTGACTTTTTCAAATCCCTTCCCTTTGACTGGGACGATTGATGAAAAAACTACCTGCGCTCTCAAGTCCCTTACTGCTGCTGCCAGGACTCTGTAATCCTTCTTGACATTCCTGTTACAAAAATAACTTGATACTCCTGTTACTCATTCTGTTACAGCAGTCTTTCATGAAGGCATCCTGAAGGCTTCAACACGCAAGGTGATTTTAAAATGATGATGCTATCAAGAACTAAAGCGAAGAGCAAATCATTGACTGAAATGCTCAGCAGCAGAGTGTGTTGATAGACTGAGCTCACCTGACTGGAAATCAGTGCTGTTGCTCAAGCCAAAATAAGAGGTAGCTAATTATCATTATGGCATAAGACTAAAATATATAGGGAATGTATGTTGATACTTAGTCTTCCTATTTAGTTATTTCTGCATAGACCTGCTCAGTCTAATTCCCCAGTTAGGTTGATACAGCAGTGATTTAGAAATTTGTCTGAGAACTTGTTATGGTTACTAATTGTACTCCTTGCTGACAAAGTGAAATGCAGTAAATCCAACCTGCTACCTAGCTCGAGTGGTAGATGGGGGCAGGACATGAAGAAGCCTCAGGGCTGTATACTGAGTATTTCTAGATGGATTTCAATGCCAGTACCTTTCACTACTGGAGTTAAGGTTTGTCACATTGAAGACCTGAAGACAGTCTTTGTGCTCTGAAGTAGCCTATTTACCTGGTAAAAGAGTGACCACATTTTACTGCTTGATGAACTGTGGGACAAAGTCCTACCTTGCTTTCCTTTTTGTTCAAGCTGAAGTGCACGATGCACACACAGGCCTGGAAATGGAAAACGTGTCCAGCTGAACTGTGACGCTCCCTGCCACAAGATACCCTCCGACCAAAACCCCCAGTGATATTCAGAAGAGACCAAGGTCTTCCTGTGTCCTTGTGTGAGGTGCTCCTCAGTTGTACAAGCAGCTGAGCCGTGTTAGCGGCCTGTACTTCACCATGCGAAGTGATAATTAAGAGTGATCAATAAACCCTTCACATACCAAAGTCCAAGCCACGTAGTGAATAACTGGGATTACAGGAAACTACCCTTACGGGCAAATTTTTATGTAATTGTCCACTACGGGTACCTGTCCACGCAGCTGCTGATCTGTCTTTCAAATTAAGCTAAAGCACTCGGGCATTGATCAAATTCAGTGCAGTGGCTCATTCACCTGGCAAATCCTCTCGAGATCCACAGAAATTTTGGTGTGAAGTTGAGTAAAAACCAAAGAAATTGATGTAATACTGCTTTTGTCTCAGGAGGCAATTCCTGCCTCACTTTGGCCAGGCAGCAATGGGGGCAGCCATTTCATTAGAAAGACAGGATTTGTCATGAAAGCCTTTGTGCTGCCTTTTCCCTCTAACCCCTAAGTTAGGAGGCAACAAGAATCATCAATGAGTTGTGCCTAAGGGCCATAGACCCAGAATCCAGCTACATACTAATACATCTTAATATCCATCACTATCTAATTCACCATTCAGTCGTTAGCATAACTACATGTATTTCTCTAGAATGCTCAGTTAAACATCCTTAATTATACAGGCCTTCCTGTATATTTTCTAACGGATCTACTACTTACAGTATTTCTTTTAACCTGTGGATCATGTTCTTTCAAATGAATCTGAACTTTAACCTGTGCTAGTGTCATCGGCCACATGCTGAGCTATCTTCTGTTACCCAACATGTTTTATAAATTGATTTTTGGGTAGCAAATACTATGATTTATGTACTATGATTTATGTACTATGATACAAACCCCTTTTTAGTTACTAATAAAATTTTGTGAAATCTTTTCTGGGAGGACTGACATTTTCCAGGCTTGACTCAGCTCAAAGGTATACACGTACAAGAAAAGAAAAAAAATTTTTGTTTTGTTTTGTTAGATGACAGATAAAGACAAAAGATTTTTTTATTTTGTAAAACATCGGGTTTGCCAGTTCTTGTAATTTTATCAAGAATTTCAAAGATTTGATGTTTTCCATAAAGCTCAAGCTCTTGCACACCCATAATTATGCAAGAGTAAAATCCTTCCAGATTAATAAGAAAGTATCCAGCACTCGTATTCACAAAGAAAATAGGAAAATTTAGATTAGCTATATCCTGAAGGCTCAGAAATCAGAAACACAGAGATGACAACAATCCAGTACTTGTTGTTTTGTAAAAATGTCACTATTTTTAAGCAAAGCTGCTTCAGGCGTGGCATTAGCGAACATGAAAGCTTGCTCCATTCTTCTTCACATAAGTATCAGAAATGTTTGAATTCTATCATTGGAAACAGATTGTGCAAGTCGTCCCCAGCACGTAGCACCTAGTTTTGAAGCATGAAGAAACAGGTTTTGAATCGCCAGGGAAATGGTACTGAAATATCTCTCCGTAAGAAGAGGCGGGGAAACATTTCATCACGTTCAGTAACTCGTAGGTCCAGCTGGCTGTGGCACATGCAGCAGTGCTCCTCAGAAAACACATTTTCCACTTTTATTTACACAATATATGTGGCATGCTTTGACAACTGTATCAAGGCAGGGTCTACTGGATGCAGAGGGAAGACTATGCCGAAAAGGCACAAATACCGTAACACTTTACTCGCGTATTTCCCAGGCTGCAGCAACCAGCAGTTTAGAAACATTCTGGTCTTGCCAAGGCAATCAGGACACATGTTTGATAATCACCAGGGGACATACCTAAAGATGTACGTGGGTGTAACTCAGTGCTGGCAACGTTGAGTGGTGCTGCATCTGCATGAGGCATACCAATAGCTCTCAAAAAATCTTGATTACAGTGGAAATAAAGAGTAATTTCACATTCATGCCAGCTGGTTGGTGATCCACCAACAGCCTTCACACACTGCTTTGTGTCTCACCCACACAACAGCCGCCCAGTTTGGCTATTCTCCTACTCTGGGACAGAGTCCCCTCCTCAGGGCAAAGGGGAGCTGGCTGCTGTGGGTACTTGTGTCAGCATATGCCACACACAAAGCATTAGGTGGCCCTTGCAGTCTGTGCCCCACACGCTCATCATGCTTATCACTGGACGCAGGTGGGTGGCCTGGGACAAGTGTCTTCTAGCATGTCAAGAGGATGCTGGAAGTGCTGGTGTCCAGGCAGAGAAACCACAGCATGCCAGAAAGGCATTCCTGTGGTCATGGCTGGATGTGGCCAGAGGTTCCTGAAGGCATCTTGTGTCCCGTAAGGATGAGGGGTTTAAAGATGTTCTACAAATGGGTTTAAAAAGCAGCATTTAAATTTTCTTTAGCTCTTACAATGCTGGCTAACATCCCGTGGTCCAGGGGCTCGAAGTTAACCTGGCTCTACTGATTTGCTAGAGGTGGGCAGCAACTCCCCCGGCTGTGGGCAGGCTCTTCTGGGGTGGAGGTGAGGTCTCCCTGCAGTGGGAGGAGTGGTTTTCCAGCTGCTCTACCTCACCCTTTCAGTTGGTTAGGGAGTGGGTCCCTGGCTGGCAGTCCCACCCCTATGCCCTAGCTGGGGAGCGGCTCCTTAGTCTCATTCTTGGTTGACTTCATGGCAGCCCTTGCACAATCCCTGGAACTACTGCCAGGCATCTCTGTTATGTGAACACCCCCAGAGCTCTTATGTACTCAGCTTGAAACAAACTTCAAAGATGCGCTGCTGCTGGTCTTCAAAAGAAAGTTGCTGCTGCCCCCAGAGGGGAAGCATTCCCTGGCTTCCCCGCGCCCCGGCTTTCCCTTTCCTCTACCCCACCGCTTTTCTCTCCTGTGAAGCGCGGCTGCCCTTTCAGCCTCTGAGCCTTTAACCTCACCCCATCAGCGTGAGGTAGGGACTAATGCATTCCTCCTTCCCCAGTCGTTTCCACCACAGCAGAGGGCTTTAGGAGCGAGGCAGGGTGTGTTGGGAACGTTTCTTTGCCCAGAAGCCGCGCAGAAGGACACCTTGCTATTGCTGCTGGCCTCAGCCCCGCTCCTTTACTGGGGCCGGGAAAACATGGTGTTTGGGGAAGCCAGGCTGGCAGCTATGTTTGCAATACAGAACAAACGTTTAAGCTGGAATGTGTCAGGGGGACTAAGCTGTTTTCTCAATAAAGCCCGTTCTCACCCTTTTTATCACAAATATCCTAACAGTTGGATTTCTCCTCCACCCTGGGAATTCCAGTTCTGTGGAGGTAAGTAAAGGAGAGAAAGCCACAGCTTTTTTAAAAAAATAAAATAAATGAAAAGCAACCTATTTCTAGCTTCACGGCCAGAGAGTAAAGCATGAAAATATGAACCACAGGCAAAGCCAAATGCAAAGCGGTGCCATAGGTGCATATGCTAGCTAGGTACTGCCAGTGTTGTGTGGCAGCCCCCTGTTCCGGGGACCTTCCCCAGCACCTCCTTTCGAGAAAGCCAGCCCGGGGTGTAAGCAATTGTGCTCAAAACTCAGTGAATAAATAGAAGCACAAGCACAAGGGGAGGGGAAAAAAACCCCTAAAATTTTCCAAAAGCTCTGACCCCCTTATTTCACCATAGAAGCTTAGGGTTGGGAGCATGTCCCTCTAATCCTGTCTGTTGTCTTCAAATTCTCTGGTCTGTGGACAGACAGGCAGCGTCAGTGATCCCTGCAGTGGAAACCTGTCTGAAAGTGAGCTCTGACAGTCTCAGATCTGCTTTCTCTGGAAGCCTTTCTGGCCCAACCTCTTCAAAGTGCAGGAGGGAAGCACCATCTGCCTGCTGGATCAGAGGAAGAGTGAATAGGATTTAATTAAGATGATTTTTGCCCTCCAGTCAGGTTGTTTAAAAATTAATTTTAGGTCTCCTACCCCTTCAATTAAACTCGTAAGCTAGAGGGAGCAATGCACCTTGAAATATTGATTCTGCCTCTCAGATGGCAGTGACCTACATTTGCGGGTGCTCAGCCCATGAGCCAATGCCCAGGATTGTTGCTGCCCTGCTGCACTGCACACGGGAGGAATGATCAAGGTGCTGGTTTGGATTAGAGGCAGAGTTTGACGTGAATCCTTTAATTTCTTTTAAATGCATCATGATTCATTATCTCAGGCAGGATCCCATATCAGGTGCATGAAGAAAGCTTTGTGAGAGGCAAGCTGAGGTTGTTTGATCAAAGCTGTGCCCTAGGCAATGTGAGAGCGCTTCCCAGCCTACTACAGCTGGTTTCTGTAAAGGCAGACAGCACTGGTTGGAGTGCTGGAATTGACTGGAAGGAAACTTACTTAGATGTGTTTCATTTTTTTTCCTGAAATTTTTCCCCCTCAGCTTATCAGTCATGTCAGTCCAACACAACAAGGCATAACTAAAGGCCAAATTCAATTCAGCTTTCATCTACACCTGCAAAGCTTACATCATCTTCACTGAAGGCTTCCTAAGTGTGGCAGGCAAGTATTCGGCTAGTAAAACGTCAGCCTGGCAGAGATAAAGTCATGAAACTCTTGGGAAATGCCGTGGTTACTGAGCCCTGCCCATAGCGGCGCTGATCAGGATGCAGATCTGCTCCAATTAAGTAATGCAGCATGCAAACAATGGGAAAAAGAGTTTGGGAAGGAATTTAGGATCTCTGAATAATTTTTACTTCAACTCTCACCAATTATGTATTCCACGGTATATTGCATAGTCTGTCACTCCCAAGAGCTGCTGAGCAACTTAAAATTATATTCATACAAAACAAACCCTTAAGTGCCTTCATAAAGTTAAGGGTCATAAATGCAGTTGTTATTTTATGTGTTGTGCCTGAAAGTAACGGCAATTTCTTCACCCGCTAATAGCAGAAGGAGTTGAATATGTCATCATCAGAATGCACTCACTATCAATAATCTTTACAGAGGACGCTTGCCAATAAAACTACTCTAGCTATCCCACGAAGGGAGCAAGCCTGGCTCAGGAGCAAACCTTGGCAATGCTATGCTGATATGAGTCTGCAAACTCAGCAGTAACATGGGTTCTTGCAAGTTCCCCTCTAATAATCTAATCAGTGTCATTAAGGAAACCTTTTAAGAACAGCTAGAGATGCCTGGTGACTCTAAACTTCACAGACCAAACATTTGTTTTGTTTAGTTTCCCTGACATGCCCTGTGTTTCACCAGGAATAAATTTGGCTTCGCTACTCAACGTGGTGTTCAACTCGGCGCCAACTTTCTTTCCTGCCAGAAGCTCACTGGACTGGAGTTTTAGCAGCACTTTTCAAACAGGATTCCTGAGGCTTAACGTTACACGTGGAACAGGAATTCTGAGCCTGTAAGACTGCACAAAAGCTTCTGTATTTGTGCCTGAATCTGGTGCTCAGCCAGCTGCAGGACAAACTGATTGAGGTAAATGAAGCAAGACATGGGTGATGAACAGCTCTCCCAGGTCTTAAGTATTCCTGCACACTGATGAAGTGCATTTGCAGTGAAACTCTGAGACCGTAAGGTCTCCATGGCATGCAGCAGAGCTGTGTTCTTGCCCCCACCCAAGCCTGCTGTGGTTGAGGACTCAGCTTCAAGTGCAACAAAGCAAATAGTCTCTGCTCACACACACCTCATTCTTCAGGAGAGTGTGCGTTTGCGCCTCTTCTGCCTCCACCCACAAGAAATAAAAAAAAAACTTGAAAAGATCATGACAGTCAGATGGGATTAGAGCACAAACCCAGATTACGGCCAGTTTAAGACCTGTTTGGGCAGGTGGATGCAGACAGCAGAGGTCTTCTGCCCATGCTCCAGGCTGGCACAGCAGGAGCCTGCTCTGATCTGGAGGCAGCCCAGCACTGTGTTTAGTGCAGCCCAGCACTGTGTTTAGTGTAGCCCAGCACTGTGTTCAGCCCAGCACTGGGTAATGCAGGGAAGCTCCTGCATGAAGAAGTGCCTTTTCGAGGTGGGCGATGCTGGCTAAACGTGCTTTCATGGGTGCCTGGGCAGGGCAGCTTGGGTCTGTCTGTACCTGCCCACCTACAAAAGCAGGAAAAGAGCTGGAGAGACTTGTCCTTCGTGGCTCCAGGTCTTCAGGCCTTTCCTTCCAAACTCACAAATAGCTTTTCTGTCCAATGGCATTCAGCATGCTGGCTGAGTTGTCCAGGAAAGCACAGGGCGCTGCAGCCCTGTTGAGTCCAGCAGCACTGGAGTTTCTGCTTTCAGAATTACCCTTCAGCCAGGAGGGGCTGTTTTGGCACTGCCTAACACGAGCCATAGATGCCGTCGAACAACACCCTGGGCCAAACAGGCACTTTCTGCTGGAGCACCCCAGCACCCATCAGAATCAAAACCTGTCCTGGCTTCATTCAAGCCTGAATTTGTCTACTTCCAACGTCTGCGTCTCATTTATGCTTTTTGCAGCAGCATAAGGCTCTGAACTAGCAAAGCAACCATGCACCTTCGAGCATGGCTTTAACAAAACAACCCAAACCACTTTGAACATGGCCTTACACTTCACAGCAGGCTAGGCAGGTATTGATGATACACCCCTGAACTATGTCCTAGGTAAGGGCATGCTTTGGCCCATCTGATCTGGTTTGTCTTGAACGTGCCCCTGGGAACTCCAGCCTCCACTGGAAACTTTGACAGGCAGAACAGGAGTTAAAGCCAAGAGAGTGAGAAGACTGGTTTTTAGGAAATAATCCTTGGTTAGAGGAGAAGGGGTCTGGAAAGGTTGGAGCCCATGCTGGTGTAGTAACCTCAGGTTTCCCAGAGGCACTCAGCGGGCAGAGGAGCAGGCGCTTCGGTGGTGTCCCCTGGGGAGCCGGGGCTTGCAGCCCTCACCCGCACAGCTCCATCCTCAAGGAGCAGCCCAGCCTCGGAGCAGGGCGAGTGGGTCACAGGAGACTGACAAAGCCAGATCGGATTGATTAAGGAAACACCTAGCAGACATTTTTCAATACCAGGGTTTTTTTCTGGTTGTTAATTAAAACCTCTCTCAGACAAGCAGTTTTCAGCCCATGACTTGAAAGAGGAATTGAACCTCCCTTCAGAAGTCCCTGGAAGTAAGTCCTTACAAAGGAAGCGCAGTCATTCTCCCAGGCCGGCATTCCTTGCCTCCACTTTCATCTTGGCATGAAATGCATTAATCACGCTTTTTTTCACCCATAATAATGAAAGCAAGAAGAGACTAATAAACAGAGTCCTCATCCTCCAATGCTCAGCAATGAGCCATATGGCACATATGTAAGTGAAGATTAGCGATTAGACAGCAGTTGAATTCTCTGTAACATGATTACAGCATAAAAATGGGCTAGCAAAAGACTGCAGCAGCACCTCCTTGAGCAATGTATGCTCATTTTGGACTAGCAAGGAAATGGGGTTTTTCATAATTTTGCTTCTGTGGCTGCCATTTCATACTGGATATAAAGGGATTTTTGGCTGAATAGCAGCGCTCAAACAAGGCAGGTCATTATTTGGGAATTGATTATATTTATGGGTTACCTATAAATACTCCAAAGGACATTATGAAAAGCAATTGTGTGCTTCTGATGACCACTTACTAGGGCTAAAAGAGGATTATTTGTTTTTCAAAAGTATGAGCTGTGTAACTTTTAAACCAGCCTGGCATTGGAGGCATAAACTGATACTGGGAAGTATTATTGTGAGCATACACCTAGCAAAGCCCAGCTTTATCACTACTAGTTGTTGCACTTCAGTATACCTTGCATTAGTACCTTGTTAGCTACTGATCACTCTAGTTGTGCAGACATTATATCTTAAGACTTTTCCTAAAAGTGTTTGCTGACTACCACTTTACAGTACCCACTCTCTCTCTTCCACCACTTGCCATCAAAGGCTGAGTCCCCGTGGTGCCAACCCACAAGGATGCGGTCTGTCTCACTGGGAAGCATCTGCAAGGTCTGGCCATGAGATGCTTGGGGACTTCTGCTCACACACACGTTTGTGCTGTACGTTTCCCGGGGAGGAGGATACCAGCACCCAGATGTCTCAGCGCTGCACCCACCCCAGCAGGGACAGAAAGCAGGCCAAAAGCATGGGAAGGAAGACTTAGTGCAACCTGTATAATTGTCGTGGTTTAACCCCAGCTGGCAACAAAGCACCACGTGGCCGCTCGCTCACTCCTCCCACAGCGGGATGGGGGAGAGAATTGAAGAGTAAAAGTGAGAAAACTCGTGGGTTGAGATAAAGACAGTTTAATAGGTAAAGCAAAATACGCATGCACAAGCAAAGCAAACCAAGGAATTCATTCCCCACTTCCCATGGGCAGGCAGGTGTTCAGCCATCTCCAGGAAAGCAGGGCTCCATCACGCCTAATGGTGACTTGGGAAGACAAACGACATCACTCTGAACGTCACCCCTTCCTCCTTCTTCCCCCAGCTTTATGTGCTGAGCAAGATGTCCTATGGTCTGGAATACCCCTCTGGTCAGTTGGGGTCAGCTGTCCCGGCTGTGTCCCCTCCCAACTCCTTGTGCCCCCCCAGCCTCCTCGCTGGTGGGGTGGGGTGAGGAGCAGAAAAGCCCTTGGCTCTGGGTAAGCCCTGCTAAGCAGTAACCGAAACATCCCTGTGTTATCAACACTGTCTTCAGCACAAATCCAAAACATAGCCCCATACTAGCTACTGTGAAGGAAATTAACTCTATGCCAGCCACAGCCAGCACAATAATAAACACAGAGATCTCCAAACACACTGGCACAGGAAACACCAACTGATAAAGAAGTCTCTCATGAATTTCATGTACTTATAGCACAGTGTGGCTATAATCAAGGAGAAGAACATTTTAACTGAGATACAGAGGACAAGAATATTAGACTTACTGAGTGCAATCTTTTTGGTTGCTTTAAATATTAAAGAGGTTGGGTTTGCTTCAGTATCTCACTTATCATTTATGGTGAGAATAATTTCTGCTTCCCGAAGACCCAAGTCTTTATGAAAAGCATTACGAATCTGATCTATTTGAAATGCAGCTCTAAACCACAACAAATACAAACTCTCTTTCAAAGACATTTCAACCTAAATAACTTTTAGGACAATTTTCACGTTAAAATTGATCAATAAATGAACATTTTTGTTTCTTTTGTTGTTTTTGTTATCCTACAAATGCTGTGTCATGGCTAGCTTGTCTCTCTATGTTTCATGACAACAGAAGAAAAGTAATGTGCTATTGCATGGTTATTTTATGTCCAAGACAGGTTTCATTATTCCCTTTTTCCAACACATGGCTCCTCCCATGGGCTCTCTTGGACTGTTTTTTCCCAGACCTCATCCCAGCCTGGTTTCTCACTGGGGGGTCAGCCCCAGGACCCAGCTGGCTCCTTAGCCCTGCATCAGCCACCATCACAATCTCCTTTTTAATTGCCTGTTTGAATACAGATCATACACAATAAACTTGCATTGGGTCGGTGCAGTATTTTTAACACGTCACTGTTACCCTCTCATAGATTGTCTCATTTACATGAGGTTAAAGACACTAATTTAAAAAATACAAAGCAGGTGCTGCAGAATGAGCCATAATCAGAAATAAGGCGACAGAAAGGCAGTGTGAGGTATTCTCCCAGAGCACACACAGGCAGGTCCTGACTGCTTTGTGAATGATTCATAAGGAACACTGTAAACTCAAAGTAAATGCAACATGTTTTATTTGAGGTTGAAATAAATTACAGCTGTAAAGCATAATTTATTGCTTTATAAATTGTCTGCTCTTAAAAGGCATTAATATCAAACATAAACAAAACAAAGACACATTCGATTAGCAGTTCAGTTCTCTTAAGCTTCATGAACAGCTCAGTAGGGGGATTTCATTCTATATACGATTGAAATCTCTGATCACAGGCTCATAAACTTGACTTTGGCATGCATTACCATCATTCAGACATGTTCAGGGGACTGTAGATGTGTTCATTTTCTTTAGGATATAATTTTTATTGCAATTTTCCCTAAAATATCCCATTGAATACCCAGTCCTTCATTCTTCACTCAAATACAAATCCCACTGGTTTCAAAAAACTCCTCTAAAAGATACGTAGGGTTTTCAACCCCTGCAGAAGGAGGGCTTCCAAGTCTAGAACAGGAATGAGTCTGGTCCCAAAACTAAGTGAAAAACAAACTCCTCCTACATTAAAATACTGAAATCCCATGCACAAAAAACGTTTCCTCTCATTCTGAAGATTCTTGCAAAAAAATCCCAACATTCTCTGAATGAACTGATGCGGATACTTCATATTTTTATTGTATAGTTAATCCATGCCTGAGACTGGCGTGAATTTTGCTCAGCACCTGTACTCCTCTAGGATGCAGACGCAGACAAGTCCAGTCTGCCTTGAGTCCTGGGGGCTGCGAGGGTGCTCACAGGAGGCTAAGCGCACTGAGCACGTTGCAGTATCCAGCCCTAAATGCACAGATGCCACGACACAATGAGCTGGATCTGGCTAGCTCCAGCCAGATATGACAGGCAGAAGGAAGGCCAAAAAGTCACTTCCTTGGCCTCCCGGCTCCTGAATGCCAGAAGGGGAATAAACTGATGAGCAGCTCTCACTGCACCACGAAAAAGGATTCCACCAAGGCATCCTGCCCTGCTCTGACCCTCTTGCACTGCAAAGGCCAAGTGCTCCTCGTGCCTTGGCTGCAGAACAGCATCTCCCTGAGCAGGAAGCATGCACTTATGCTCTTGCTTTCCCATCTGGGTCTGAAGCAGCATAAAAAGCGAGCTGGCTTGTGCCCTGTATTACATCAGAGGCAAAACTCTCCAGAAACAGAACCGGAGACTCCCGTCTCAGCCCTTGGAAAAACTCAGAAAGTTTGCAGAGAAAATCTCCAGGGCAGCTTCTCTTCCAGCCACAAAACTAACTTTAAAAATAATGAGCCCTGGTACAGAAAATATTTCTAAAACTGGCTCAGCATTGCTTAGAAAGTTCCTATTTAGAGAAGATTTTCTTCTCATACCAGCCTCTAATGTTCTTGTCACACCTACGAGAATGTCAACAGCTGAATGAGATGCTAGGATATTTTATGCTATATTACTGAATGGGAATGGTTAAGTCTGTTACTGGATCCAATCTGTACCAAACTTCAAGGAAAATACTATTATATTGATCCTGGAGCGATTTCAGTTTTCATTAAATTTTAATCAGTAATGTACATATCTTTTGTATGTTTTATGCATAATGTCATTTAAAAACCAGCAAACAAACTTCCTTCTTCTAAACACAATTTCCTCAGAAGATGTGTCTCTGTTGTGCCGTGAGGGATGGCCAGCTTTGATATCTGCGAGGTGGTACAGCAGATTTCAGGCGCTGCACTTGCCCATAATGGCTCCCAAGTGCCATGGCAGAGCTTTGGTGGGAGGCTGTGGAGCTGTGCCGAATTGGGCCAATTGTTCAGCACTTTTCAGTGTCCTCCTCATTCAGGGACTGGTCAACCCTGGTTTAGCTCCCAGCCACATGGTAAAGTGCTTAACGGAGGGGTGGGGAACACTAATGTCCCTTCCTCCAACTCAGCTCCTGCCTTGGGAGAGGCTTGTGGAAAGATGGCTTTGTGGCTGCTTTGCTCTAGCAGAAGGACACTGCAGCTGGGACAAGGGCATGCATACGATGAATGCCTGATTCATCACCATCTTAGAGAAACATAACTCAGAAATGTGCAAGCCTTTAAAATCATCAGTCATCTCATTTACGCTCACCGAGAACAGATTCTTGGCTGACTTCTTTTTTTCCTTAGCAGTTCTGAATTTTTCTTTGAAGATGAGAAGGAGGAAAGCTAGCCTTCAGGGAGAGGGACAAGCAGAGACATTGCAAATTAAAATGCGCGCATATGTCATCCACCACAGCAGTGACCTCCAGTCTGCACTTAACAACACAACATCTTATTATCTTGAACCTTAATTTCTCATCCCTTTCAAAGGTTCCCAAAAGCACTCCTTTCTGTGTCAGTGAGATGTCCCAGGGGACTCTACAGAGAAAACTAATGAGAGGAACAAACTGTTGTCACCAGGAAAGGTTACAGGGTTACATTCAAGCCACAGACTCTGGAGGAGCAAGGAGCAGAGTTACTCCATTTTCTGGTGCAAGTGCTGTACCAAGCAGCAAGACGAGCACACGGTGAGAAGGAAGATGGGCTAATGGTTAGTGCATGGGACTGGGATTTGGCAGAGGGAGTTAATTCACCTTCCCCTTGTTATTGAAGTGATCGGAAAAATGAAACAGTTTATATTAACTTCAGGGTGCTCAAACATTCCCAGCTCAGCAAATACACCCAAAATATTTCTCCTAACAGTTCCTAACAGCTTATGCATTGCCCCGCTCAGACTAAGCACACCAGACAGAAATTTTCTAAGGAATCACACTTCTAGGAAAAAAAGAACCAACAAACTTCAGGATTGCTACATCTCGGCTAAGGCTCATTTACCCATCTGCAAAGCCTCTTACCCCTCCTGATCTTCACTCCCAAGCTGCCCATTTGCCATGCACTTGCAGCCAGGGAGAACAGATCAGGAACTCTTAAATTCATTCACATCTTTATTTCTAATTCACCAGCTTTTGCCTCCTGCAAGGCACTCAGGCCAGCACTGTCTAAGGGGCTTCTGTTTAAAGCACCTTCTGACCAACTGGGGACCAGGCTCCTACTGAACTCAAAAGCAGATGGGACAATCAGTGAGTGCATCTGAAAGAAAAGCTGTTAGCTGGTGTGTTTGCTCACAGGGAGGGCAGTGTTCAGCTACTCTAGCAAAATATGGCAGGCATACTAATTAGTGGTTATAAAATGCTCTAACTTTTCACAGACCTTTATAAGTGCTGAGCATTTTAACTGGCAGGACAGCCATGCCTGAGAATTCAGTGTATTGTTAGAAACTGGTATTTTCCTCTCCTACAATCCTTCTCATCACAGAGTGTCTCGTGGAACAAACAAGTGTCTATATTGTGATTTTACCAATGGAGGAACTGGGTCAGAGAAAGACACCAGCTGGATCAGACCCATGGAGCAGATGGAAGACTTAGTCAAGCAAAAACTACGTCGCTTGATGCCGGGCCCAGTGCTCCATCCCCCCACCAGAGGTTACCAAATAGGGGACATAAATAATCCCCCAAAGGAACTGATGTATCATGAAGGGTAAAGAGCCTCTGAAGCTATGCATAATGGCATAAAGTACAGCACAAGTGTATTACATATTTAGCTCTATCCCTGCTTCTCTGTCACGAGGGCAGTGGGTTGCTCGGACAGATGTCTTCTGGTCAGCCTACTATGCTCCTTCCTATGGAAGTAAAGGTGTGTATGTAATTCAGTAGTAGAACAGGAGTTTGGTTTTACATGGGCTGAAAGAATGTTTCTTATACCCAAATGAGATTTTTGCATGCATCTGCATACTCACTCAGATGCTGCCTCTGCCGTGCTCCATGCCTGAGTTTCATGCCGGGTTTGCTCTGCGTAGCAGGCATATCATACGCACACAGTGACCTGGTACAAGAGCACATTCTGCAGGCCAAGTCTCAGGCAAAAATTCACCTACAAAACCTAAGTGTGTTGGTAGTTTTCTTGCAGTGAATCGGGCTTTCACTAGGAATTAACATAAGCTGCAATGACTAATCTTACACTCTGTGCATTTGCTTATTTTCTCTTCACAGTTCAACCACTTTCTTCCTTAATACTAAAATGCTAAAGTCTTACATAGCATTCAGAGTATTATTTTCTGCTGGCTGTGTTTCTCTATGTTCTAAGCCTCTATCACAATGCATGCAAAGGATAATGGCTGGATTTGTAATGCTTTTAACTAAAAAAATACTTTTAAAAACATAAACCATAAATTATTTATTCCTCTTTGCCCATTGTTTTAAGTGCTGAGTCTTCTCCCAAGATTTTACACAGTTCATTCAGTCTCTGCTGCATCTTAGGAACTCCTGCAAGTTGGGATTCCAGTCTCTGTTTTTCCTCACTCAGTGATAAACGGATAGTGGTGTCCAACTGCTCGAAACGCCAGCCGCCTTGTCCATCAAACTGCAGCAAGTGAGTGTGGTACTTCCTGCAGTAGAAATTAAAACATTAGTAATGGCTCAGGGAACAGATGGTTCATTTTTGCACGCAAATTTGGATGTCTGTGTCGCTTTTCAATGGTGCCTCTCAGGAAGTTGAGAGTTGTCCAGTTTTGGATCACTGGGTAAGACTTTTTCAGTGACTCATAATCCCAGGACACTCTTTCATAAGGGATTTGGGTATTTTAAAGCCTGTCACCAGGACCTCCCTAAGCCATCTAGTGAAATTCAGCAGCAAGGTGCCAGCTGTAAGCCATCAGCACTGGTATGGGCTCCCCAGCTGGGGCGGTCAGTGCCTTGAGCAGCTCACGGGGGACATCACCTGCAGTGATGCTGGCAGGAGCGGGCAGCATGGCTGTGGAGGGTGCCCTCATCATCTGCTGTCTCTGGCCAAGGTGGTGGCCTCCCTCTTTCTGCCTCCCTCTTAGAAGTTGCCTTCACTGCAACTCCACTAGACTCCTTTTTCTCCAGGAGCTTGAACAGCAGCAGCAGACACGGCTCCCTTCTCCCCCAGGAAGGCTAGTCCCACTTTACCTTGCTTTCTGAAGAGACGTTTTGCCTCCTTAGTAGAAAATACATTCGGGCAGACACGGTGTACCTGATGCTACTGATAAAACTCTAGCTTTTTCAAATTACACCTCAGTTTGTTCCCAGGTATCTTATAAGGTTGGTTAAAGAAACCTCCAGTCCTAAAACATGGTTCAGTATGCAAGGGGCCAAAATAACATAGTCTGTGTAGGAGTCACAGATCTTTCAGTGAGTATCAGGGTGTGTGCACCGAAAATATTCAAAGGCGTACATGTGGAGTTTGTCAAGACCTGACAAGACATATATCAGGAGGTGCAGGAGGAAGAGCAAAGAGTTCCCTCAGAGCTGCTGGTATGACTGTGTAATTTATCACTATAAATTATAGAAGATGAGATGCATCATAAAACAGTGATTATAAAGCCCATCCAGGGAACGTGACAGTTTAATAACCTCAATAGCTTATGACATGGGACTTAAAAGAGATTCAACTCCAGGCTCATATTCACCACTTCTTGCATATTATTCTTTGTGACACCAAATTCTTAACCTATCCCTCTATTTTTCCCCCACCAAAAACCAAAAAAATCAGGAAGCTAAGATGGCTAGTTGAGATATCCAATGTTTGTGATCTAGGAAAGTAGCCAATATTTTGATTAAAAGAGCAAGTATTTCCCGGTATAATCTTGAGGATGACAAAACAGCATGTGAACCTGGTTTTTGTCTACGTGGTGCAGTCCCTGTGGAAGCATATCTGAGTCAAAGGCATTTGATGCTGATTTCTAAATACTCAGCACTTCTGTTTACTTCTCTAGAACCCCCATAACCACCAGATTTCTGCTAATTTCAGTAATACTGTTGAGGTTACACGAACAATCCCAAACTTTCCTGAATTGCCCTAGTACTAGGAAACAAGAATGTTGGCACGGAACTGAACTCAGAAGATCTTTCTCACAAGTTCTTTCACATAACTTCCCTCTGCATCATCATTATTTATAGGTGAGATGCCCTCAAATACCTGTTTTCTTGAGCAGTGGTTTTAAAATAATGCTAAACTTTAAAAAATGTAAATACTACTTTTCTTTTTAAGTGTAATTTACATTATTTTAAAAACAAATGTCTATGTGACATTTTTCCCTATCAGAATACACATTTTTTCTTAACATTTAGGTCCTGATCCAATAAAAGCCATTTTCACTGTCACCATCTGCACAGAGGAAGGAGGGATGCTGGGGAAACCATTCTCTTTCAGAGAAGCAGACACTGATACAATTTCTTTCCTTTGAGACAACAAACTGGTAATGGATTTTTTGTCATCAGTTTAAAAAAACCAAACAATCTGACAGTAGAGATCAAGGAGTTCAGAACAAATAGTCTCTGCTAATGTCAGCTTACACATTCTTGATCTCCTTTTGCCCTTTAAAGTATTTGGCTGGTTTATGTATTCAGTAACTACATTTACTTCCTTTGAGGGACTCTTCCATACTTAGTACTCCCTCACTAGAATGATGTTTCTCAGAATTCCAATATTTCTTTTTATTTCTTTTTTTAATAGACTATCAAATTTTGAAAGCTCACAAACCCTGCAGACAGAGGACACAACTGAAGTTAAAACACCAGATGTATTATTCCTATGGAAGAACAAAAAGTAGTTTAACCACTTGCCATATTTCCCATCTTCTCCCAAGCATTGGTAAACTTCCCCAGGACAGCTCATGTATCTTGTCACCTTTACAGAATAATCTGGTGATATCTGTTGTGGCTGTGGTGTGGTGGACTAATTAATTGCCTCTTAGATACCTGCATTTTGCTATTAATAGTTAATAACTGAAACACCTTTAAAAAAATAAGAGGGAGGAATAAATACATGTCAAAGAATGAAAAAAATCAATGCTAAATGCATTTACATCACTATTATTGTAGACAAGTTATCTTAGAAAGTGCAGTAGATATTGATTAAACAACTGCCCTAGTACAAAGAATAATGGCCAACCCACTGCTTGTCAGAAAGCTAAAAGCAAGGACCATGATAAATCCCTGAACATACTTACCAAAGAGAAGGTCTGTGTGTTATAGAAAGCAGGGATATCCCAGCAGCTTCTGCAGCTTGGAATATCTTTCCTTCAACATCAATGCTTACAGCACTCGTGCATTCATCCAGCAATGCATATTTTGGCCTTTAAAAAGCAGATAAAGAACATTACTCTTCTATGTGTTGGACAGTATTCCCATGTACGAAGTTTAATTGAAAGAACAACAGGAAGGAGAGAGCTATTTTTGCCACACGGCTGTCTCTCATCTACAGCTGGAAGGTGGCTAGCAACAACATAAAGTTTCCATGCATTATTCAGGTGCCGAGTCAGCTTTCAGGAGAAATGGGTTTTATTTCCTGGTCCGAGTACACAGTGATCTAACTTCTATGTTCTAGTTTGACCTAGTATTATTCTGTCCTGTCATCAAGTCATGCAGTAGCTACAGCCAACTCAGAAACTTTCTGTCTACTGCTATGTATGGACTGGGCTGCCTTTGCATGCTTGCTGTCTCCAAACCCAAAAAGTTTTGGAGCTTGGCTTTCAAATTCCTATAGCCTCTGCAACAGTCCATCAGACTTCTGCAATATTTGTAGGACAGATGCAGGGAAAATGTCTGTGCCCAAGATGTTAAAGAAAGGAACATCTGGAAAATGTAATGCTATGTTGCCAAAAGCAAAGCTTAAGTAAGAAGTACTGCCCAAACCAAAAGCAGAGTTTGAATAAAAAACAAGGTCTGTGGTCCTATGCAACTATCTAGCAGTATTGCATATTGCATTGAGATTATAGTCTATTACTGCTCAAATTATTACAGCAAAACTCTTCCTCATTTTCAGATGCTACTTAAAGAACAAATAAAAATGCTTACTTATGGTAAAACATCCGAGCCATGCCCATCCTTTGTTTTTCTCCTCCTGATAAGACATCTTTCCAATCCATGATGGCATCCCAGCCTTTTAAAAAAATGCAAACAAACCACATCAGGACAATGTAAGTTTATGAAGCAAATGCAGCTTCACTTGCAACATGTCTGCAATCTGCAACCAAAATCATAAAGAGCATTTCCATTGCAGAAGAAACAGCTCAGGGTTCTGGATCACATCTTCTGAAACACCTCAATGACTTTTGACTGGCACTCAGTTGGAAAAATGTCCAAAATATCATGTCAATTTTGAAAGTGGAATTTAACCTCCTTGGTCATGTAGGTATTGTCAAAAACTTTACTTACCATCTCTTTGAAAAAAACATCTTTTACCTGTGTATAACTAATCAATTTTTTCTGTCACGTTTGTTTTATAGAACAATTTGCTATTCCTTCTTGAAAGGTGTGAGTGGAAATTTAAAAACAAATTCAAAGAAATAAAGTGCAGAAAACATAAAGAGCACTGCCTGACTCCACTCACTACTGTAGGCAAAGAATAAGTGTCAGCATATTCAACAGAAACACAGATGCAGACTGCAGACACATGGAGAAATTCTGTATACACAGACAAGCAGCTAACACACAAAATTGCATACAGACAGGAGGATTTTTTATACAAACTTCTCACTACCTTGTACTTAGAAATGACCCACAACTGTTATATCACTGTGTATCCTTATTTAATTTCTGCATGGCTGGCCTCTAAATGGTTCTTTTCTTCATCACTTTCAGCTACATGGAACAGGACTGTGATGCATTTTATCTGCGATCTCCCGGTGGACTGGTGTTTCTGTGAGTAATCTGGCATGATTCATTCCCACTAATGAAAAACTTAAAAAACCAAATTACCCTATTGAAAATAAGTTTTCAGTCAAACAATCCAGATAGAGTAGCAAAATAGACGAGTTTTGAAAAGGGAGAGTGTGGATGCCAGGAAAATCTGGTAAGATATTTGTCTCAATAGATCATCTATTCATGAGACAGGCAGCTGGAGCGGGGTCGACTGAGGGCAAGAACATTTTTCCAAATCAGCCCAGAAGCACTGTAACTAAAAAATTAACGACATGACCAAAAGCCTTTTCTGCCACTGTCCACCTGAAAATCAACATCTGCCAGGAAAGACTATAAACAAGGTCAAGCAAGGAGGGTGGGCAGTGTCATTTCTGATACCTGACCAAGGGTGAGACAAGTGGGGCTTGTGAAGGTGCAGGAGGCTGGGGAGTGCTCGATCCGTGCTTGGTGCTACACCAGGGCTTGGTAGGTCTGAACAAAAACCTCAGTGAAGCATCTAGTGAGAGGCTGTGTGACTGAAAACAGGAATTGGTAATGCTAGAGCCTGAATTCCAAGAATTTTCTATACGTAAAATTGTAAAATACAATGTCATGATTTTTTAATATATGTGTATATAGTTCGATTTAAAAAGCAGGCATGCACACAGCAGAAATACATCACCTTTACTCATCCCATTGTTTTTTCTTAGTTTCCTTCCATTCTTGTTTAAGGATCCCAGTGGGCACCCCCCCGGGGGCACATACAGTGCTTTCTATCAGCAGGCTCCTAGCAAAGATGGAGTTGTGTAATAATTAACTGAATCACCATTTGGATGAATTCTGGTAAAGGGAATAGATACACAGAGGCTGCTGCTGCTGAGCAGTCCTGGTGCTGGGACCACACAGAGAGTTGGAGTGCTGTTCCACTGACACCTTCAGCTTCCAAAAAAGACTGTAAAATGTCTGGAGCACTCCTTTTTGGCAAAGGGTGCTAGGGGCGAAGGATGGGAATGGTCCTTCATGAAAGCCATAGAAACAGCTATGCTTCTGAAGGCAGTGTTCAGGCTGCTGCTTATATTCTGTTACTTTAAGCTGAGAATATAGACAAGGTCTATATCTGGATCTGAGCTAGGGTGTGGATGGGTGTGCATGTGTGCACATGCGCCTGGGGAAGCAGTACCTGCGTTCAGACAGTTTCTTCCAGATCAGCCGATTTATAAAGACTTAGAAAAAGACAAAAAGTGAATGAAGTTCAAGAAGAAGCATCACTTTGTCAGCAAAATCATTCTATTATTTCCTCTAAAGGTATAAGATTTAGCCTCCCTTTACCAGGATACAATGGTCATCTCTGGTCACTTCAGCTTACATTCTAACTGAATATTAGAAGTGCGTCTTGTCTCCTCCCGCCTAGCTCCCTCCCTCAACTTTCCTATTTGCCACTTGGAATGTCTCAAACAACAGATAAGGAAGGATCCATTTTAATATCCCTTTTAAAAATCATTTTCTAATGTCTGAACAATTTCTTCTGAACACTGAGGCAATGTAACTCACAATAAACCGACTTCCTACTGTGCATTAACAATAAGGCACCTACTTGTTTATCTTTTCTTCCTGCTGACATGGCACACGTCAGGGAAGGACATTAGTGTTGTGAAAATATCAGCCAAGTCAGTGGCGTATGTCACCCGTAGCTACATCCACTTTATAAATGAAGACATGAAATGGCTTTCTATGAACAGAGAAGAAATGAAATGCCTTGCCTATGAACACAGCACAAATCTCTCAGTAGGTACAAACATAATCCTGGCTTTCAGAGTCCAAATTCCTTGCCCAGCTTCTTGTTACGTTTAGCCTTTGATTGCACATGGTATGATGCAGATGTGATGAACAGTGGATGTCACAGAAATGCCTTTTGCAACCAGAAAGACAAAGAGCATGTGTAATGTGCTGGGGCAGAGTAACAGCAGTAGAAATACATACAGCTGTCAGCAGAAACTAGTGATAGCCTCATGACAGCAGCATTTCATTTTCTTGCATGGCTTCTTTTATAATTCCTTTTACCTCAATTTTCTGAAGGAAAAAGCCAGCTAAATTTGACAACAAAGAAAGGGTTACATCTGGCGTCTGTAGCGCTGTGTATCCTTCATCCCTGTGAATCCTCGCGCTTACATGCAAGACAGAGCATTCAGCTGCCATAAAAAGACAGGCTTAACAATTCCTTTTCCAGATCTACCTTCCAATGCACCTCATCAGACATGGACTGGAGTGTTACAGCTTCATGACAGAAGAAAGGCTACTGCAGCAAACTACAGCCAGAGAGTCCACCCCTGGTTAGTTTTTGAACATGGAGGCCTCTTGCACAGCGTATGTCCCCAGGCCGTTGTCAAAACAGAAGAGAGCTGGGGTGCTGCGCAGGATGAATATGCAAGGGCAATCCTTAGCTGAGGAAGAACAAAGAGACCATCAACTGGGTGAGCCCCAGCACAGCATGACACTGCAGGGATTTGTGTCTCTGGATTTCAGAGCCACTGGAAAAGCCAGCAGAGCACTCCAGAGTTCCTGCTGGTACCAGTAACAAAAGCAAATTCAGGGCTAAAATGATCAGAAGAAAAAATCTCAGAGAGAGGAAATGTGCTGGTCTGTGTGTTTATACGTGGCCTAGCACAAAGATTCCCTGGACAAGACCCAGAGATATGACAAATGTGCAAAATAATGAGGAATCATTATAATCTGGGGTGCTGAGAAACCATAAACAGGTTGAACTTGTTCAGTAATGTCATCAGCCCCAACCTGACAGGCCCGGTCATGCATGCAGCATGCTGCTACACGTACTCATGGCTCCTCTCATGTGACAGGTTATCGGCAGCCTAAGGCTGCTCACAGTTGACACTTGCTACATGCGTACAGATTTTCAAAGCAGGTCAAAAAGGAACCACTTTATGTATTTCTACTGCACATCTCCACACTATTACCCACGATTTCTGGGCATGCCCTTTCACCGCCTGTGCTGAATACAACCTTCTTTGCTATCCTCATTTTGTATGAAATTATTGTTCTGGTAGAGCTAGCAACTTTGCAGGTGTCGATGGGGACACCTTATTGATAATATAAAGGTAAGTAACGAAATGGCATCCCTCTAATATCCAGCAGGTGAGAAAAATAACGGCGTGGGATTCAGTGGGAAGGAAATTCTGCCCCTAGCAGCAAGGGGTGCTACTATCATCAGCAATTGCAGTGGTTTCTTCTAGGGCTTCAGCTCACGGACATCAGGAATGGTGGTGGTGGGGAGGGAGATGTTATTTTGGTGGTTTTGGTGTATTCTGTTGCTACTGACTGAAAAAAGTTTCATGAGGATAACACAGAAGCTAATGCCAAACTCGGCTACTTATTCTTGTAACTATTCTATTTACTTCTAACTGGGTCAAATCTTATTGCTAGAAAAAGAGAGGAATTTCTGCCATTGGCAACAACAAGAATAATGTCAGGCTCTTGTTGGCTATTTCACACTTGGACTCTGGTGACCCTTGTACTGATGCAATGTGGAAGCAATTCAGCCAAAGACAATAAAATTACACCAGGACAAATAAATTGAGTCAGAGTTGCGCACTTCTGGCTCCATCTGGCTTTTTCATAACTGCCCACAGGGAGCAGAACACAAAACTGCAAAGCATCGTATTATACATGCACGACATTCATGATCACTTAAAGCACAACAGGGTCATGCCCTAAGGAGCCTGCTGTCTGGTAGAGGCCTAATACTGCAGGGGATAGGTGAAAGGGAAAGAGACAGAGGTAAGGCTCTGAAGGACAAGAGGATCTACGTGAAAAAATATTGAATTATATTAGACTTCTGTAATTCAGTGACTGACAGATAGTTACCTCCATTCTTAGAACAGTTTATGGAAACAGTTCAAAACAGTATGAACATATCCCAGATATCCACAAGAATCTAAGTAACTAAAAATGGTTTCACTGATTTTTTTTTTTCCAGATGTAGTACATTTTCAAAAAGTGTATATAATACATAAATAGAAACTTGCTGGGAATTTTTCAGCAAAACTTTTTTTTCTGTTGGAAAATGCCAGTGTTTGTCAATCATCAAAGCAGTTTGCAAAAAGGAAAAAGACAGTTTGGGGCAAATCCCTTGTTCTACAAGCTTTATATGGGATTTTTAATTATTTTGCAAAGAAAAAAGTTCAATTTTTAATAGAAATAATTTTAGTTTAAAAATCTGATTTTAAGTAAAAGCATCAAATAAAAACTGGAATTAAAAAAAATGATTCAGCTACGTATAAACAAAAATTTCAATTGTTCACTTTCAACAAGTATTTCTCTGGCTTGCTGGTTCAAAAAACCAGAATATCAGTCTTTGTCCCAGACTGGGGGAGCTCTAAAGAATATGTAAGCATATGAAATCCATGTAATGTGTCAAATCATATGTCATGGGTTTCCTCTCTGCTCCTACCTTGGTACTTTTCTCCTGCAAATGCCCAAGGAGAAAAGGGATCAAGTAAGTGTATTATAGTCCTAAAAATTTCCTGGTATATGGTAATCTCTCCCTCTGTTTTCCGGCTTTGCCCACTTCTGTCATTTTAGATCGCAAAGTACCTAAGACACTATTTTTTGAACATTTGTTTGTGCAGACTTTTGCAGTGTGCCTTTATCCTGAGTGGAGTTTCAACAGAGTACCAGTGAACACTAACAGTGTCCTCTAGACTTTTTTATGGATAGTGTGTGTCTCGCATGCACAGTCAGGCAGGCAGAAGAGCAAGAATGGAGTCAGCAATAAATACTTTCTTTGGCACAGAAAGTAGAGCAAGACTGATCCAAATCTGGGGTTTCAGTTTGGCAATATGGAACACTGACCCTAGCCAACAGCATCTCATACGTGGAGCACAGTAACTGCTCCATCATCAGTTACACGCTCCAGCTGCAGGGTTATAAACCACAACAATGTGCATTCAGAGACTGCTGGGGATATGGTTTTGGCCACTGAGGGTCATGTGTTTTTCAGCACATCTACAAGTACCAGCAGGCTACAAATGCACACTCCACAGTGGCTTCTTGCCACTGACAATTTAACTGCTCCTCCTTTTCCAGCTTCCCATTCCAAGCTCCCCATTCCAACACATCTGCTTGTTCTTCTGCAATCTGGGCACTTCACATAGTGAAGTAAGTGACTCAGGAATACTAACAGGAATAGTTGTAATGTCAGTGTAACGAGTAGAGGCCTTCTCTGCAATTATTCCGGTCACTGAGTTTAGTGCTCTGCCCACTTTTCAACCCTTGTGTCAGTATTAGATCTGAATAATAATATGAATCAGAATGATGGCAGATTCTTATTTTCTATTGCAACTTGAGGGCCAACACTCATTACTACATTCTTAACAAAGAAGCATTAACCCGTGGAAAGATGAGAGTCTATCAACTGGACTGTGAGGTGGAGAAGTATCTGTAGGTATACAATTGCTGCTGTAAATGATTACTACTCCCCACTCTAAAATGTACAGAAAAGATACCAGATGAGTGTCCATGCATACTTCAAAAATAAAATACAACTTCCGCCTTTTGAACAGAGCAACAGGTTGCCACCCAGGAATGGCAATTTAGACATTGCCTTGGGATTCCCAATGGCTGAGGCACTACTCTCTGTTGCCAGAACAATCCTGAGAGACACCAAGCACACACATTACGAGGCAATGCACCTGAAGTACCCTCTCAAAAAGGAGCACTGACAGCAGGCAGAGAGAGGCAAGGTACATCCAGCACTCCCAATGTCAGCTCCTTAGAGGGGTCTGAAGATCCTCCTTCTCTCTAAATGTTACCACCTTTGTCCTATGTCTGTTTTAAAAGCATAATGATGGGGAGGATATTCAAACTAGAGATTAGTGGCTGGTGGGAACAAAAGGATGAAAATTATTGCTATGCTTGGGAAAAAAAGCCATGAAATGCTCCAGTTCCTTAGACAAAAGAGAAGACTTTAGCATCTTAACATTTACTGTGCCAGTGTATTTACACTGTCCCCTATTCTTAGGACAAACGACACCGAGAACACATGGCAACTTAAAGAGCAAGTGGTAGATGGCAACAGTCTACTACCAGCCAGTGTCGTTTGGTTATTTTTAACTTGTTCGCCCTGGTGGTGTGGTATCAGACACTCCTTCTCATGGCACATAGTCCTGCTGATCCCACAAACCAGGGAGATGAAAGCAGACCTGACTCTCTGTTCATTCACATGCTTTCGAGTTGATGTAGTCAGTGACATTACAAGTTTTAAGACAGGTTACATTTTCTAAGAAAATGAAGGAAGGTCAGTGATCTCACAATACCATGAAAAGGCTGGCCATTACAAGAGAACAAGGATGTTCAGCTTGGGCATGGATTTACTGGGGAGGAGAGGAGCACTTAGCTTTTCTCCCTCCGTTAGCATCAGGAGCAACAACCATGTGGTTGTGCAGCTCCCACAACCACAAAAGGTCTGGATCCAGTTTTGCCAGTTCAGTAAGTAAAGGTTAGTCTCACTAAGACACACACACGAGGAATGGATTTTGTAAAGCTTTTAACAAAAAAATGCAATTTACCTCCTTCTCTTTGAACTATGTGGTACAGATGAACCATATGCAGGATACACTCCAGATCTTGATCTTGGTAGCCTTTCTCGTGCATGTCATCCACTGAGTCTGGATAGATGACTTGATCACGTAGCGTTCCAATGGACATGTAGGGCCTGAGAAACAATACAGAGAAACCAGTAATCTTGAGCTGGCTCCAAGTGAGTGCCTCTTGCTGACGCTCTGTGAGTAGACTATAATGCTTTAAACACCATGTTGCTAAAACTGGATTTATCTGTGGGTGCATTGTTGGTGAATGTTTTTCTAAACTTACCCTAGGGACAATGTATTGTTTCCATAACAGCTGATTACAGGGTAGCAACAGGGGTAGTATTAGCGTGAAAACAAAATGACAGATCAGGCAGAATAAACATCCACTTCATAGCTCATTCTGAATACTTTCACTTGGAATCAGGGAAACTCTACTGTATTCAAGGTTTGGTATGCTTAGAGATTTAGAAATTGAATTAAACACTCACAAGTTAAAAGCAAATTGTAACAAAAACATTGCAGCTCAAACTGGGAAAGACTTCCATGGTGCAGCAGCAGACACCCAAGTCAGGCAGGAGAGCATTGAAAGCCTCCTTTGCACACTACTGTTCTGGATTGCAGAATTGAGACCATGCGTAACTTAGCTGGCTCTAGAAGCCATTGTAACACTTCTGAATTGCAAAAAAAGCATACAATAGAGAAGTTGATCAGCTTAAACCTCCCAGCACCAGCCTCCCTTTGCCAAGCACAAGGCTGAGCTGTATGTGAAGCAGCTTCTAAATCACCATGTTCCCAGACCAGGTAATACCATCCGTCTTACTAAAACAAGGTGTCTCCACTCTGGAGCCAGAGTCCTCAATCACAGCCATGTCCCTGGAATGGCTACGGACAGTCTCCACAATGTCATAAGCTGTGCCCAGCCTCTGGTACAGCCCAGGCCCCAAAAATCCTCCTAGTCTCTAAACAAAGTCAGCTCAAAGAACAGTTTTACATCTCTAAAATATTCAGGCTAGGATAGCAAAGGCAATCTAAGACACATCTATTTGACCATCCCTTTTGCTGCTCTTGTTCTAAGGATTTCTTGTGAAGGATAAATATCCATCCTGTCCCACAGACACTGCTGATAGCTCTTGGAAGCTGCAAACACCCCAGGAATGATCTGTTAGATTTTGAGTTTGGAAGGGAAGGCCACAGCCAAAGAACAGTCAGGCTCCGGACTCTGTCCCCCTTTCTGCGTCAAGAGTTACACTAACTCCCTCTGAGTTCATCTGCCAAAAGAATGCTAGTTTTATTAAAGTTGTGGTGCCACGGGATGATGACGGAGAGGAGCGGTTAAAATTGGGCCAGCAACGAGGAGGCTTCCAGGCAGCTTGCTTTTGCCACTGAGAACTGCTTCCAACAACTTCACAGCACATTGATGAGAGGTCAATTTTCTTCCATGAAGAGCTCTGGACCTGCGTAGTGGGAAGGTCTCAGCCATGCAGAGGCTTTCCCTGACAGAGACTTATAATACCTTAGTAGATTTCTTCCTTCCCTTGGCTCTGCAGAAGGGGTGGATTTACCCATTGTTATTCTTAAGAGTCCCTAAAATACACCACAGAGTAATTTGACGGAATTCATAATGCAACAGCTGTAGAATTACAGAACTAAAGCTGCAACGTGAACTGAAAGTCATATTCAAGCTGGCATCAGCTGCATTGGGTTTAATGCTGCAGACATCCATGGTGAACTGTCTGTACCCACCCCTAGTTAAACTACTTTCTCCAGCAGCTGAGTGAGGGTGGGAAGGGCAGGGGATGTGAACTGCTCACAAATATTTGGTCATCTCATTGCTGTGGGCAGGCACCCAGATGGAGCAAAACCAGAACCGCAAGTGAAATACAAGCATTGCTGCTCCTCTTTGCTCATTGTTGTGCTTTCTGCTCATTGTGGGAAAAGTGCTGCTCTGGGCTGCTGCATAAACACTAGCATCAAGTACAGTGAACCATTTACATTAATAGGGATATTGCAAAATCTCAACTCTAAACTTTATATAACTTCATGAAGTAATGATATATTACATTTCCATAGTGCTCTCCACCTAAAATCCCCAAAGGCTTTATTTCTTGCATATGTAGAAATCACTTCACTTGCTCCAGACTGCTGCCATCTTTGGGACAGAAGACAGCAACGCCACCTGGGCTCAGGAAAGAATCCGGTTGTGCATAAGACTGTGTAAGGGTAAGGGCAGGAGGACAGAGTTACCTATCACATGATTTGTCTGGGGTTTAATACCTTACTCCTGTGAAGTATGATCCTGTAATGACTAGCAGCTCTGAGACTTAACCTACAGCACAACCAGGAAGGCAATGCTGAAAAGCACTGTGCCAGGACACTTGTTGCCATGCTGTTTATTGAGTCACCAGCACCGCTTCCTGGTACAACTGGATTTTCCTTGTGGCCTCCCATCTAAACACACCAGTACCAGCAAGCACGCCTCTACCCACCTAGTTTGTAAAAATTAAAGAAAAGCCCAGCCTGCAGTGGAATAGCAAACCCCATCAATTACTGACTAACTAGCAGAGAGGAAGAATGGCTTATGGTTACAGGTCTGTCCTGGGGGGGTGGGAGAGCACGTTCTGCTTCCCCCATCCTATAGGGAGCCACTCATTGTCCCTGAGGGGACACTTCATCTTGCTTAGCATGAGATGTCTCGTTTGGGGCTCCAACTCTTGACAACAGAGGCACCTTTGTGGTTGGTTTATCCCATTTATTTTTAGGGTGGGGATGCATTGCCTCCTCGGGGTGTCTTCTCCCTCAATGGTGAACGGAGCCCAGACAACTAACTTAGGTAATTAACTTCTAAAGAGCTAAAGTTAGATGAGATCTCATCTAACTCATACTCTCATAATCTCATACTAAACCAGATTTCTCTATCCATAACTTGAAGACAATAGCCTCCTTACCTACCGTGCCACAAAGTCAAACACACTAAAACCTGTTAAACATCAATTGAGGTTACATGTGTGTGATACCTAGACATTAAGTAGTAAGAAGTATGGGTAACTGGATACAGCAACAGTGAAATTTTGGCTTTGCCAGTAAGCTCCTTGTTAAAATCTTGTTTTCATTAAATTTTTAGCAGTTCAAACAACAAAAACTGTCTTTTTGTCCTGAAGTAATACTCTATTTTAACTGGACTTAATTGATTTTTGATGGAGTTTTTCCTTTCAGCCAGAGTGTCTGGGTTCCAGTCTCAAAGGAAGCACTCTTACAGTCTCTGAAAGCAACTCCTCTGCTGTGCAGAGGCCATGTCTTTGACAGTAATAGCTCTGCAATTGTTTTCTTTCTTTCTCTGCTCTCTGAAGAAAGATTCCTACACTGTTTTTAAAGACAGGATTTAAGATCAGTAAACCTGTTTTAAAGCTTTGGTACCGAACCTCCAGAAAGCTAAGAAAGCATCTTGCCTTGTTTTCTGAGATTTCAAGGCATTTATTGGAAGAGATGCTTTCAGTTCTCATAAACTGATCTTTTTTCAGTCAGTTTGATGGTTTTATTGCATCACCAATTTCTGTTTGGTGCACTTAGCACTCCACTTGGCAGAGTTGTAACTTCATTCTGCTAGTAACAAGCCATCATCCCTAAGGCTTACAGCTTCCCCCTTGCAGTGCAGGCTTTAAAAAAAGATGATAACAAGATGCGCTGCAATCTGAAGCCTGTGGTATGGACAATTCCCCAGTGTCCTACTGACACATGACATTGTGTACAATGTTGGCAAAATATTAGAGAAATCATATGGGGAGGAAGGGCAAGTGTTGCCGATGATATGGTTTCTTTATTGAGGTGAGCTTTGGGGAGGGAGAAAGGGGCAGGTGCTGCAAAACATATTGGAGTACATACCAGTCACTTATCTTTCCAAACAGAGGACTTACACGCTGGAGCTGTTAGGCATAAAGACAGAGGTATAATGCCAATTCAAAGGGATTGTAGATTAACACTGCACGCTGTAACCAGGCAGTAATAACATCTAGTAATTCTCTGATGTCTTGAAGAGCAGACGGCTTCACTCTTTTGGGTAGCAAGTTAAGGAAGATGACTTGCTTAGATGTCAAGAAATTTCTACTCCAAAATCAGAACAAGCCATATCCACTTGAAATGTTTACAAATACTTCCTGAATGTATTCAAAGGTGTTTTCATTTTCCATGCAAAATAAACTGTGCTGACAGAACTTATAACCTGTTCTGACATCCATAATATTATTTTAAAGAATTATAGCAACTAATCAATATGCACTTTGAGAGTCCATAAAGCAATCTGAATGGTCAGAGTTTTAATTATAAGCACCCTGGAATAAGAAAGGGACCAAAAATATATCTTAATTAAGTGGCTGGCGTCAGAAGTTAAGGGATATTAGTCCAATGTAAGTGCCCAAGGAAATGCTTCCAGGTACAGTCTGAAGCTCACCTCGCCTTCCTTGGCACAGACTGTGATTAACACTTCCTCCATGGAAGGTAAAGCCTAAAAACATGGGGCTTGTGATTCTGGAACCCATCTGCATGCCTCCAACTGAGCAATCAGGACCTGACTTGCCATTTGCTGTCTAAGTGTGTTTGCAGTTATTATTCCAATATTATTCTCACAGATATGCAAAGTTATGTAGGAAAATTATGTGTAATGCAACTATAAACTCTTGACTGACCCATCTTTTAAGTTTCTGTCTCTGGCTGACAAGATGCCTCTCTAATATATCCCAAGTAGGAGAGAGAAAGGGGAACACTACCCCTGGGATTCTCCTTTTCAGATAAATTGCAGCTTGGCTTTTCAAAGGAGATTAGGATAGCTTCAGAGTGCAATTCAGAGTGCTTGATTTGACATCGAAAATAAAATGTATTCCAAATTTAGGCACTTCTATTCAAGAAGATGATACTGGAGTCCAAGCTTCAGCCATGGAGGTATCTTCCTAGGAAACCTGGAAGATCTTAAGGAATCAGTGCTTGCACTGAAGAATTTCCAGTCCAGAAAGCCAAGGGCACAGCTCACACCTACAGCTGTGCCCAAATGCTAATTCCCCGGAAGGTCTAGTACAGCATGGGATATGAAAGCAACAGTTTTAAGTCCAGCACAAAACACTGCAGCTACTCGAGATGCAAGATGAGGGGCTGTATGACAAGGTAAAGGTTGGCAAATCTGTTCCAAGAACGGGGTTCATGCTAAGTTCTTCTCAGCTTGCAGGGCATCAGATTCCCATTTTTCTAGGCTAGTGTCCAGGCTAAAGAGCAGTCAAAGGGAGGGCACCTTCTAATCTTCCCACTGAAGCAAGGAAACTGCTGCTAAGAGGCAGGAATCACGTGTCTGAAGAGAGAGTTATTGGAAAGAACCTAATTATAATACTACATCAGTCAGAGAGACTTTAGTACCAGTCCTTGTGCCGTATACCATTTATGTTATTACTTTTTTTCCCAGTGTTCTTAAATATAAAAGGCAGTAACTATCCTAATCCTTCAGTAGCTTTATAAAAACATATTAAAGGGGGTTCTAATCTTATTTAGGTACCTGCTCTCAGGAGAGGGCTTGTTATAGATAAAGGGGTTTAACATTTAGGTATCAGTTTGGCACCTAAACTTCAGTATAAGGCAGGAGTTCAGGCATACATTTATATTTAGAGATTCCTATGGATTAACTCTAGGTGGCTCCCTTTACCTACTGCACAAATTTTTTAGCTGATTTTCCAAAAGCCCTAAATCTCCGCCTGACTATCTAGGGAATCCACCTATATTTAGAACTTTCCATCACCTTGCTGGTGCCAAGATCCTAGTTTTTTACATGCTGTAATACCTCGGCTGGAATCACCTCAGGAGAACTCTGGCTCTTGCCATGCTCCTGATTTAGGTCAATAGTAAAAATTCAACAGTTTTCAACAGCAGCAAAGCTTGATCAACAGTGATGCTCAAGAAATGCCAACCTCCACTAAGTAAAATGATCTGGATTCCTAATAGTTCTTTGATGACGTTAATAAAATAGACAGCAAAAAACTAATGATGGCACCACCAACCACTACTGCAACTTTGAGAAAATAAAATGTCTTGAATGAATGTGAATTAAGTTCTTTTTAAGTAGTGTTGTATCCACTACTCTCACACGGAAGGTGGTATCACTAAAGAGCTATCACTAAAAGGTGGTATCACTAAAAGTAATAAATAATATAATATTTAGCAAAATGTTAAAAAAGCACAGGCTCAGTTTATTGTATTGTATCTAGTTCAAGGGATTTTAAGGCCAGCTAAAGTTTCAGCAATGCTTCTAAAGATATAAATAATTGATCTCTCTTTAAAATACCCTACACTGAACTCTCCTCTCCAGTTATACAGAACTAGCCATGAACATCCTCTAAATATTTCAGATAGATCAGTTACCAGAGTGGAATGTAATAGCTTATAGCCATTAACATAGTTAACAGGAAATGAAATGCACAGTATGAAAAGCTGAATTCTCAATGCATATAATTAGAATCTGATATCAAAGGCTGAAAAAATCACACGAATCACTCTGTGGCTTTCTTTCCAAAGAAGCTATGCACATCTCTGCAAGAAAATAATCTGGGAAGAAATAATAACCTGAAAGGTAAAAGTAGTCTTTAATTTAAAGCACTATTCATGCTCAGGTATCATCTCATCTCATGATTTACTTATTTACCATTATGAAGATCACTTACAATATAACTAGAACTGGTCAGATGGCATAAAAGTTTAAGGCAAACAACTCACAAAATTATCCAGTTCAGTCTATCTGTACCTTGTGATAGGCAGAGACAACAGAAAGAACACAAGAACACATGTATAATTAAAAACAAAACCCAGGCAATTTCTACAAAATCCCAGCAGCTAATCCAATCCGAAATAATTATACCTCCTGCAATGAATCAAATCAACCAGCCAGACAAATGAAGGAAAAATACTCTCCTTTTCTTAAACATCCAATTTTTGCAGGCCCAGTCTTTTCATGCCTCTGGTAGTCCTGATGATAAAAGGATTATTTGGATGGATGATCATGAAGATCAATGAATTGAAGAAAGAACAGTGAGATGTTCAGGACAAGAATTTAGCCTGCCAGTCCCACCAGGCATACCCCAGCCTAAGAGGTGTTTCTGATTTTTAGCACAGCAACGTAACACAATGAGCAAGGCAGTTTCCCTCTTTCAGAAAGATCCCAAATCATTCATGGTTTTGCAGATGAGAAGTGACACCTTACTTCACAGAGAAGAGGAAGTGTAGACAGTGAAGCCTCTAGAGCAGAGGCTGCTTTTGCTCTGGGTTTCTACAACGCTTATTTGTCCAAGGCATCATTTTTTCCATGCACTGGGATATGAATATGCAAGTAATACTAGAGCAGTAGTGTGTCTCCAGTGAAACACTCTGCCAACAAGTGAAGCCGCACACTGCACTGACTTCCCTCCCTAATCCTCTGTGAAACACTGCATTACACAGGACAGAACATGGCAGTATAGAATACAGAGACGCATCATGTATATGGATACATGGAACATTATTATGGCCATTTTATAAGCATTATAGGTACCTGAAGCAGCCACAAGGGAGCTGTAGTAATCTCTAGCAGAAAGTAAAATTGATAGGGTATAATTAATGCAAAATGTTAGGCAGATAAACAAGCCTGGAAAAGTCTTCCCTCTTGGGAAAGACACGCTCCCCTCTAAGGTAGGCTAGTGCACACATGCTGAACTGCAGAAAAAAACCACCTGCTACATGCTCCCATGAGACCATGACATAATTAATGACTCAAGAACAAAGAACTGAAAATCCAGTGTTCTGGGGACTACTCAGCATTATTTGCAGAAGAGACTCATCTCACCTCAAAGTTACTCATCCAAGTCTGAGTTAGTCGCCCCAGGCTCTCTTTGTAGTAAACAGAGTCCTCTAGTGAACTGGTACCTCCAGTAGGTCTCGTGTCTCACATGTTTGTCCTAGGACACAGGACGAACGGCTGCAGTGATCTGAACTGGAGGACTGCTGTGCATTGAGGAGTTAGCGACCCGCAGAAGAGTTGACCTGAGTGGGCACAGGCCTGTGCTATACTTCGCTGCACCGCGCTGGGCTGCGCTGCACACATAACTTGGCCTTCAGGCCTGGGCTGTGCTGCACTTATCACTTGGCTGCAGGATAAACTCTGCTGGCTAATCGTAACGGAGGAGCCTGCAAGAAGCTCCCACTTGGCACCAGCAATGACACCACCTGCGTGTCCTTGTGTTTATCTTGAAGTAAAGCAGCATGTTCTCATGCTAACATTCTTTTGTTTGGCAGTAGAAATGATAAATGGAATTGTTTACTTCCAAGAAAATCCTATCAGAGCGCTAAAGACCATAACACCAATGAACCTTAGCACGGATGAGATCAAGTGCAGCATGCCATGCTGTGACTAGAGGTCCGTCTGATGCTGCCCAGTGCTGGGTTCCTAGCATCTGATGGGACCTAAGTGCCACAAAGATGATAAAGGGACTGGAGCACCTCTCCTGTGACGAAAGGCTGAGAGAGCTGGGACTGTTCGGCCTGGAGAAGAGAAGGCTCAGGGGGATCTTACCAATGTATATAAATACCCATATAAATGTATAGGGAGGGTGCAAAGAGGACAGCCGGGCTTTTCTCAGCAGTGCCCAGTGACAGGACCAGAGGCAATGGGCACAAACTGAAATAGGAGATGCCATCTGAGCATCAGGAAACAATTTTTCACTGTGAGGGTGATCAAGCTCTGGAACAAGTTGCCCAGAGAAGCTGTGGAGTCCCAATCCTTGGAGATACTCAAAAGCCATCTGGACATGGTCATGGGCAAACAGCTCTAGGTGGCCCTGCTTGAGCAGGGGACTGGACCAGATGACCTCCAGAGGTCCCTTCCAACCTCAACCAGCCTGTGATTCTGTGATTATCTATGCTATTGACGTATTCCTTATCTCTAATAAAAGGAATTTTAATTAATGCATTACAAAGCCTACATTTCCCTGCTTTTAAATGAAGTTCCATAAACTGTCTGGCACATACATGGATGCCTGGAAAGGTGGTATAGACAACATGTAATTATTGGTGCTAAAGGAGGACTTTTGATATTCAAAATCCTATCAAAAGAAGCAAGTGAGGGCTGGAGGCATTGCAAGCTCATGCTGGCAAGAACATGGTGTCCAAAATACGTTATGAAACACAGAGCAGCTGACTGCCAGAGGTCCTAGTAGAAATACTCCTGCAACTGTGCAACCTTGCAGACAAAAATTTAGCTCTTCTGTAACACTGAGGAAAACATCTCAAAAAAATGTAAATAGAGGAAGCTCTACATATTAGTGACACCCACTTTTGTGCAGGATCCAAAACAATATTTATGTGCTTAGTACTGAAGCAATACTCAAAATAGAAGGGATGCTGCTTTGATTACAAGAATGGATTTCACCTTTTAGTTGCATATACATCATGGCATTTAATTAGACGTGCAGCTGACAGCACTTTACATTATACCTCTGTGTATGTGTCACTTGGTAGGAATGCAGTGAGTTACTGAGTGGATCTTAATCCTCTGAATGATCAAGTTCTTGTATGGATCACAAACAAAAGGGACTTGGCTTGCATAAAGTTAAGTGACCACATTGTGCTTTAAGTGAGACATCTCCATGATCTGGAGAATGAAGTCTTGCCATCCATCCATACAGAAGGTCGTAATAATAGAACCTACTTCAACTGAAAAGACCACCAGTAGATAAGAGACGATACTGAAAGCTCATACCAAATCAAGCTTGGACTTCCTTGGTGATTCAAACTTGTCAAAAAGAGTCTTCATTTGTATCAAGTGTGGTACTGGCTTCTGTGTTTCAGACAGCTGCCCACTAGGAAACGCACAAGTCTCCATATGGAGTAAAAGTTGTGTATGTATCAACACATCTCAGTTCCTCACCCACGTTTAGTCCTCTTGGTATCTCACATAGCTGCAGCTTGCTCCAGAGATGCCCCCAGTCTGAAGGGATTGAGGGATCAAAACCTCAGAGCATGCTGAAGTCTTTCACAAACATCAGTTTAGCTGTAGCCTTTAAGACTGGTGTTGGATTTATGTAAATACATTTTAAATCTAAACTAAACCCCAATGCAGCAAGCTGACTAAAGCCTTCAGTCTGGGATTTCTGCAACACTTTGCCTAATAACAGAAAAGACTTGTAAGCTGTGCTTTAATTAGCTGACTCTTGTGTCTGGCCAGTAAGGAAGGCACTTTGCATGGCTTGAGAGGGAGGAGTAGCAGCTAATCCATAAAGCTGTTTTCCACCTCTGACTATTAGCATAGGTGAATCTTGTTCACAATGTGCTACCGAGAGGTACTGTCATTACTTGTGATCAGTCAGCACATAGACCTAATTAAAAACCTTCAAACTTTACAGCTGTGAGTGAGCCTTCAAATGGAGAGGTCTCCCAGTGATCCTGGCAGGCAAAGCTTCAGCTAACCTACATAGCAGCAAGACAAGAACTCTCCTGTTGTAGGTGAGACAAGACAGGACCTCCTTCAATCGGGAAGCAGAAGTGCAAGCATTTCTATGCAAGTCCCAGTAAGATGAAATGGGAAAAGCTGTGCCCTGGTTGAGGGGATAGCCTAACAGCCCTCTTAGATTCAAGGCCACACTTTTTAATGAACAGCAGAATACTGAGTTAACTGTCTTGAATTGATTCATTTCAATAAAGAAAAAAGAAGATACAAAGTAGCAGTCAATTTGTTAAAGCAAACCTATATCAAAATAGTATGCATAACTGAAGTATGTTATGTTATGTTTTGTGTTAACGCTACCTACCACAGACCTTTTTCTCATCTGTCAAGGAGCACCATGAACTTGATAACAGTATGACAGATAGATGCAGTGTGCAAGGGAGTAGATATCTATACAGCATGACATGAACTGATGGCAAAGTACTGAAGGAACGAGTCAATGTGGTGGTATACTATCAGCAAAATGCTGAAGGTCAATGACAACCGCTAGCGCAACGTTGGCATGCGCAGTCAGAGTACAGTTTAACTGCAGCTGACCCAACTAAAGCGATCATAGTTAAAGACAGAGCAGTATGACCTGACAAGAAATTAGGATGTGCAAAATACAACATAGCATAGAGACATCTGAGTCAGTCTCAATGAGATGAGGCAACAGAACGCACGTAGGCATATTTGCACAGCACTCCATTTGGGCTACTTCTCTAACAGACCACACGCTAATGAGAAAGTAGTCTAATACAGAAGAACCATATATATACATACTACATATGCACATACTTTCATACGTAGTATAGGGTTTCTGAAAGTAAACACAACAATTTTGCAAGATTAAATTGTTTAGGTAGTCAAGAACTGTCTTAGGAAACAAACACATTTTAATGACAGTGGCCACTACTAACTACCTCCACGCTTAAGATAACATTTGAATCATGCTATAATCTTCAAAATTTCATGTGCTTATAATGTAAAAAATGACTTTTATGTTATCACGTTATTATTTATATCACTTAGAACTGAAATATTCTTGCTTGGTTTCATCTATATGATGAATATCCTTGGACTGCTTAGGAAAATCACATTAGACATTTGCATTAGTTAAGGAGAGGAAATATATCTTTATAGCTGATGCAATTTTGTTTAGTAGCCAAGGATATTTTTAGAATACAGAAGGAAAAATACCAGATAGGAAATGACTTGTAAAGGAACCCCAGATAAAATACCAGAAATAGAGCAGACATATGCAAAAACAAACAGCTTAGGAGGGTCAGATAAACCTTTAAACTGTTATGTTCCGTACTGTCCTAGCATTAATAAGAAGACAGCAAGACAGAGGTACATAAATCTTAAATGATGAAGAACAAACAACCTTTGATATTAGGGCATCTTTGGTTGCCTCCATTTTAGCATCTGACAAGCCTGGTGGTGAAGGAAAGAAATATTAGAGATCTACTTGAATGAGCAATAGAAAGAGAGAAAGAATACAGAATTGGACTGTCACTGTGACCACTGAGAAAGTGGTCAGGGTTGGCCTTCTACTAGAATGGCACACAGAATTACAGAGAAACTATGCATACTACTGGAGACACATGTCCCTCTCACAAAAATACCCAAATTATAGTAGAAGCAAGCTGGAGAGAAAAAACAGTAACAATGGACCAGGAGAAAGAAGTACAGTGGATTAAGAATTACTCCGAGCTCTATGAAGGTGAATCAGTGAATCAGTCCTCAAGAAAGACAGAGAAAATGCTGATGGACGTTTTAGATATGTGCTGTGCTAGGAAGACTTGAGAGTCGTGACAGAAGGTTATGGAACTAACAGAGACTGCATAAGACATTCCTCCATGCAAATAAGACAATAACACACAGCTGGCAGAAAATGATTAATAATTTATATCAATAACCCAGTGGTGATTACAGCTTTACTGCAGCTTTATGGTGCAGAGATATTGAGGAATATTCCTGTGGTGTTGTCAAGGTAACCTGCAAGCATGTAGGAGTGCAAATCTGCTGGCGTTTATATCAAAGGAGGGAGAACTAAGGAAACAAGAGACAACATGTGCAGAATCTGTGTTTCCTTACAACTGAAAAAGCTGAGACTTTTAGTTTGAGAGCAAAAAGAGCTGGAGTAAATTTTAGGAATTGTATGCTAGAGCTCACTAATTCCACGGAGGTGGAGTCTCCTCCCATGTTTAAGACCGACAGAGCAGGAACAGGGCACAGTCAGGAGAAATCAGGCTACCTTCAGATATAGTGCTGATATACTATGAAAGGATTGACTGCTGCTTTAATTCCCTAAGTGCTACATACACATCTTGTGGTCATATCTTTAGCATCCATACTCACGCTACCCACTACATATTTTTGTTAATTATTTATTTTTTTAAATTAAGTTTCTGAATTCTGATTTGAATCATGATTCCTTACCAACTAGAGCACCCACAAGTATTTATTTTTTCATTCATGCTACCTTCTTGACCGCTTAATTAAAAGAGGAATGCAAAGAGGTGTTTAACACAAAGGAATTTTACTTTGCAAAAGAGGGACAAGAAAGTGGAAGAAGGGGTAAGAGCACACACTCTGGCACCTACTGAGGCTCCAATGAGCTGTGACAACTTGTTGAGCTGTGACCAGTTCCTAGCACAGATCCATCCTTGAAAACAAGCTGCTTCTGGCACCAATGTGATGTTGGACTGCTTAAAGCCTCCCCCTCTTCTGCCCACCCTCCTCTTTTACAGGCCTGTCACAGACAGCAGCAGAGCCACACTCACAGAAATCCCTGGGCTTCTCTCTCCCTGTCCCCCAAAACGGCAATTTGTCCGATCAGCGACCACCAGAACTGTGACTGATTAAGGACAAATTCTACATGGCCTGGAGTCATGGTTTAACCCCAGCCAGCAACTAAGGAGCACACAGCCGCTTGCTCACTCCCCGCCCCCCCCCCGCCCCTGCAGTGGGACGGGGGAGAAAAATCAAAAAAACCCGAGTGATGCCCAATGCAATTGCTCACCTCACCACCCACTGACTAATGCCCAGCCAATCCCTCAGCCACAGCATCCCCTGGCCAACTCCCCCCAGTTTATATACTGGGCACGGCATCACATGGTATGGAATACCCCTTTGGCTCATTTGTCCTGGCTGTGCCCCCTCCCAACTCCTTGTGCACTCCCAGCCTCCGCTGGCAGGGCAGTATGAGAAGCTGAGAAGTCCTTGATTTAGTGTAAACACTACTTAGCAACAACTAAACCATCAGTGTGTTATCAACATCATTCTCATACTAAATCCAAAACACAGCACTAAACCAGCTACTAGGAAGAAAATTAACTTTATTCCAGCTGAAACCAGGACACCTGGCCCAATATAAGGGGAGAAAAAAAATCTCACAATGATTCATAGTAAAATCTAAAAAAAGTGGTATAATGATGCTAAGCAATCTAAAAAGATAGAAAGACAGGGACTCTTACGGCTCTGTTTTAAAGCCTACATACTGCTAAGTAAAGCTAACTACAAAGTCTTTGCAGTGCTGATTAAATTTAGAGTAAAATGAGATAATTCACTTTTTAATAAATCATACCTTTGTGTGTAACTTTTGAACTTGGTAAAGACACATGATTTCCCAGGCATTTCTGGAATACCTCACTGGAACATTACAGAGATGAAAAAATAATCTTTTCAGTGAGCTCCTATTTACTGTGGAGTATTTTGTTATTTATTAGTCACTGCATTCTCCACAATTCACTGTGTGCAGATGAGGTTCCTCCATTTGACTCAAAGAGGGCTGATGCAGAATTACATTCAGCCACAGCCACGCCGGAGTAAGCTCTTACCAGGCTCAATGGTAACTGTGTCCACTCATGGAGAGCCATCTCCCATGTTCTTAAACCAGAGACATAATGTTTATACTTAAACACAGTGATGTCATTCTAACTTGCTGCTCTGATGGATACCCACCAATTCAAGGGCCTTCTGCTATACCACAGTTTTCACCTACCCACCAAACAAAAGAGTCAGGTAGGTTGAATCCAGGTGATACCATCCTACCACCTCTCAGATCCTCTCAGTCCAGAACACAGATTTTCCCTAAAGTTATGCTGAAATACATACATGATGAAATGTAGGCAGGGCACTATCTTTTCCAGTCTGAAGTTTTAGAATTATGTCTAAAAAATTAAACAAAGAGAAGGTAAACCTGACCAAGCAGCAATTTGTATAGGGTTAATAAGCAAAATGGTTGCACCGGCAGGACCTTCCAAAACAAGCTGCTTTAATTTGGGGACTTCAGAACAATTTACAAACCACTACAAAAATTCAAAATGTATTCTAGAGGCAGGGACAGACAAAAAAACCCAACTGAATGGGTAATTTATTTAGGCCATAAATAAATGAACTGTTAAAACACTCAGAAGTAGAATAGAGGCAGAAAAAAATGCCTGGACCACATAAGGCAATCCACACAAAAGCCCTAAAAATCCAGTAAATCTGTTGCAAATCTGGTCGAGAAACACATAAACTTCATTTTAAAACTGAAATCTCCTTCAAGTCATTCTTAGTGTCTCAGATATTCATCTAAGACTCTGTAAGTCCAAAGAACAAAAACAAATTTGGGGGGCAAAAAAGCAACTCAGGATCCTCAAGAACATCCTAACAAACAATGTTGATTGACTGCTGTCCTATATCAACCCCTTCAGCCACATTCACCCACAAATCCCTACAAGACTCAGTCTCTCAGTCCCTTTCCAAATACAAGACACTTAAGAGAGACAGACCAAGCTTCCAAGCCTACAGAACCCATACTGACACAGCTGAACTGTCCCCCAAAGTAGACTTCAAAACCTTCAGCCACAGCCAAGGTGTAGCTCACACAGAGGCACAGAACCAAGCCATGGCAATGTCACTTAGATGTCCCAAAGACAACACAGCAGCACCCTTTCTCCAGGGGGATGCTATTAGGATGGACTGCTTACGAGTGATACCTTCGGGGTACACTGCAAAGATGACATGCCAATCCCTATACGGCTTTGGTCACAGAGGGCTGCAAAGATGCTGGTTGAATCTCAGTTTCTGACCAAAAGTTTTGACATGTTCCAAAGAAGAGGTCTGCTGGACAAACTCCCCAGCACTGCAAAGTTAGGGGAAACAGCTAACAAAGAACCATGTTTATGGAAATGAAAACCCAGCAGATGTGATTCAATCCCCTCACCCAGCACCTTGGCAAATCTGCCTGAATGCAATGTCAGTCTGTTTGCTTTCACAGAATTAAGGGGACATAAGGGGAAGGGCTGTAGGCAAGCCAGCCTTAGATGTTGATCTGAGAAGGGGCTGGGATCACACAGAGGACAGAAGTGACTGAAACTCAAGTTTTTCTCAAAAAAAAAAAAAAATTCAGAATAGCTTTTGTTCTGCCTAAGAATAAAACTGATTTTAAGAATGTCCTGCACAATGGGAATTCTGAAATATTGTTCTGAAAAACATTTAGTAAAGCATTTTGCTCCAAATTCCTGAATGAAACCCTTGAACGGCTCAGAAAAATGACAATGGCTAGCAATAAATTATACATATATTTGAAAAAATAATGGATAAATGTTCTTTGTTACCTTCACCTGCAGCAGGGAAAATCTACTCATCAGTTAGTATTCTCCATTCAGCTTAATAGCTTGTACTTTTTAAACAAGACTACAAACGGTACCCATGGGCAAAAGAGGTATTCATGGAAGAAATGAACTAAAGAAAGCAATCAAAGATTCTCAGTGTTTGATTTTGCTTTTGCAAAACAACCTAGTTAGAAGTCTCTAAGGAGATATTCTAGAATCAATTGCATTAAATTATGTTCTGAGAGTCCAACAGCAAGTCAGAATACAAACGAAGCACAAAAAAGCCATGTTTCCCCTAGTGAAATGAGCACATATTATTAAAAAGCCAATCTGCAGTTAATTTTGGATTGGATTCTGGTCTTGTAGTGTAAAAGTTGAAGTTTTGAAAATTATTTTGAACAATTCAACATTTAGGAACCAAAACACTCTCACTTGTTTTGATCTTTGGTTTTAAAGTGAAATCAGAATTAAGATCTATTAGGTCTATTTCAAATTTCTTTCAGATTCCAGTCTGTTCCCATGATCTAAATCATCCAGGACTTTAGCCATCAGGGAAGCATAAGCTCCATCATGAGTGTATGTGATCCCTTTCCAATGACTGAAGATTTGCATCACCAGCGAGAAGGGATCTTTTTTTTTAGCACTCTCCACACAGCTGAGGTGGTGCTTACCACCTTTTAACTTGGGTGTACATATCACAGATTGAAAATGAGAGAAGCAGGGTTAAAAGTCATGTAACTAGAAAAAAGGTATCACCTTAGGCAAAAGACATACCTTTGTGGTATATAAAACATGTGCTGTGGAGGGGGTTTGTAGAGAACTCCTTCGTACACAGGCCACAAACCACTTAAAATTCTGAAGAGCGAACTCTTTCCACAGCCGTTGGGCCCAGTGATTAAAAGATGCATCCCCTCCTGCACCTACAATAGCAATGAAAATGCAAAGATGTTACTATGCAGTATATGTGGCACAAGACAGTTTAAGACCCCTAGAGGGAGTTATGTGAGCATTTATATCAAATTATCAACCTATTTCATAATTACTTGCACATATTTATGCAACTATTCTGGAAACAGTGGCATTGGGTATAATATATGGGCTGAAATAATGAAAATAATTTCTATAATGTCTGACTCTTTCTATAAACTACAGTGATTATATCACTGATAAAACTGATAAAACTTTCTATAAACTACAGTGATTATATCACTGATTTTATACACTGATTATGTCAATACACCACAGTCAGAATCTATTATTCTAATGCAGATTAGGTCCAAAGGTGTTAACAGCGTACAGAGCAGTGCTATGCCCATCAGTGATATTAATTTAAGCTATGGGAGCCCGATCAAATGTTTTGGAAAATTTACTTCACATTGCCCTTTCCCACTTAATTACCAGTGTTATTTTGGCTGTGATGCACTTATTTTTCTCATTTGAATATTACCCCGTGTATATATGAGTGTATATTTATGCATAATCACAATGTCATTGTCTATGCTTTACATAAATTTATTGACTGTTATGCTTTCTGTTGTTTTTGTCTCTTGAGCAAAATGAATAAAATACAACTGTCTACTTGACCATAAAGTTGTCATTTTACAAATCTGAAATTGCTACACTGAAGCCATTGCAAGTTTTGCCATAGTTAGGACCCTGTCCTCCTAGTTGCTAATTCCTATACCAAAGAGATGGCAAGAGGAACACTCTGCTTTAGCAGACTTAATTAAGTTAATTAAAAGACCTGCTGGAATTATTCATGTTAGTGTTCCGATAACTTCAACTGTTTTTTAAAATAACAACATCTGCACTGGAACATAAGATCAGGATATATATGGGAGTAATTCAGTAGAGGTCATCCATTAAAACTGTGAGCAGCTACCGAGTGGTATCTGGAATACTTTTTTAAAAACAATACAAGTTTTACTGAGTAAAGACTCCACGGTTGGGCTTGCAAACTATGCTGTCAACTATTAGTTAGTATTGCTCTTTGTAGTGATCAAGCAAAACCACAGACTCAATTTTTTCACTGTTGCTGTGAACTCACACTTTTAAAGGAGCCTATGTGAGTAAAGCATCCCAATTTCATTGAAATTAAGCAAAGATGGATGCAGACTCCCATATACACCTTTGAAAATGTCAGGTTGGTTTTTCACCTGGCAACAGCATCAGAAATCCTCTCTTCTCTTTCTTTGAGGAGGATAAACTACGTATGTCTGCCTCTATTGAGCTACTATGCCTACCTTTCTGGACTTCCCCTTTTATCCATATGCTCCTCCAAGTACTTAACATAAGGTACATGAATTCTGTGCTGTTTGTGTTAATGTGATGGCAACAATCAGAAGATTCTTGCATATCATCTTACTTTGAAGTTTAGTCCGGAAACCACCACATCGCCATTTGGAGTAATAATAGGAACATTTTCACAAATAATTCCATGATCAACATCAATAACTTTCCCTAGAAAGAAAAAAAAAACACCAAAAATAATTGGAGTTTGTGAAACCTTCCATTAGGCAATGATATGTGACAGTCCCTGTGCATGGCTGAGAAGTATAAATTGGTGAGTTTCAAACAACTCTTTTATGTGCTCCAGGTTCCCCTTGTGGAAAATCTGGATAATAAATCTTAGCTAGTCAGAAAGACAGTCAGCAGTAGCCAGGAGTGTGCAGTGAATCCTAAATTTGATCACAAGTATAATGCACAGTAGGTATCATCAATACAAAATGCACTATAAAGACATGTTTATTCACATTCTACCTGTATTTACTGTATTTTGTTTTAAATACGTGGTTGGTATCAACCAGTAAAAAAAGTTCAAGGACAGCCTTAGCCACAGGCAGAGCAGTTTACCTTCTCTTGAGGATTTAATTAGAAAATGGAATCTACTTTCGCTACCAGCTCTGAAACTCAGAGCCCAGTTCAGTCTTCTCCAGCAATGACAGTAAGGGAGAGAATACTTAATGGCTTGCTTCCACCTCTTTTTGAAGCCACAGACACTGTAAACGTGTCTTGTAAGTATTTGCGGAAACCCACATAACACTTCACTCCAGTAGCTACACTTACTATTTGGATTTCTGGCAAATCTAAATATACAATCTCAGTTGGACATTTGGATACACTGTAACACAAGGACTTTGAAATAAATTCTTCTGTAAACAGTAAAAAAATGAAACCAACTCTAACTTCTCAGTTGCCTGTTAATGGGTTTCTCTAACAGAACCCAAACAGATGGGGTCCTAGACAAACATCAGAAATTACCTTTACAGACAAGATTCAAAGGAAAGATTTCTCTTGTATTAGAAGGCTGCTTATTTTATAAGTTAGACTAATGTGAACATAGAAAAATGGAACTAAGGAAAAGTTGAGTTTATTACAAAAGGACAAAATAAGTTTTATTTAAAACAGTTCTGTGGTGTCCAACATGAGATTATGGAAAATGAAAGTGTTTTGCTGTTAAAAAAGAACTACTTGGGTACAGTGGAGAAATTCTAGTTAAAATAAATCTATGATAAAAAATAGTAATCTAAGTAAGTATTAAGTAAACTTAATTCTCATTTCCTAACTTCACAGTGTTTGATTGCAAGTTTAGCATGCTTTTACAGAATAATTATGTGTAACCAGAAGTACAATTTGACAGTATTTGTACAAGATGTACAAAATTCTATTTCAACTTTAAAACTCTGAATTATCAGATACACTATGTATAAGGCAATATTATTATCAGTTAAAAATATTCTAATAGTTTTCATATTTTCACAATGCTCTTACTGACAACAGTAAATGCAAGGCACAAAACAGACATCCCTTTGTCACATAAACTTATATTGGATGATTCAAAAGGAAATAAGTAGTATGTGTTCAAAGAGTCTGTGGGGAAGCTGAATATTAAGATTTTTCTTTTCTAACAATGCAGACACATATACGTATGTGAGCACGTGTACTTTTATCCACATACAAATCCACTCTGCAGGGATTTCTTAAGTATCAAGATCAAAAGAAAGGAGGAAAAACAGTATTACAATGGGACTTGTCATAAAAAGTGTGGAGCCTGTGGCCTAGATTCCTCTGGCCTAAATTCTACTTAAGTCCTGGTGCACAGTGCTTGGTCTTGGCTAGCTGCCTCTGAGAGCCTACAATGACTCAGGAGCAAACACTAGTCACCACAACTTAGAAGGAATTCAGGCTGGATGAAATGTCTGACTGTACGGGAATCAAATCTTAGGAAAAGGCTCCAGAGAAAGAAAAGGAGCGAGGACCTTTGAGAAATCTGTGCTGAAGGGCAGCACTGTTAAAATTGTTGAAAGCAGCTATTTCATAAAGAGCACTTTGGTGCCTTCAACTCTACCGGGGTTTAAGTTTCCAGAAGCCAAAGGGAGGGAATGAGGCTTTTCAGCACCACAGAAGGGAGAAGCAGAAGGGGTCTGTTGGGAAAACTGGGAAAAGCCCATTGCAAAAGCTGTCTTTAAGTACCTCAGAGAGAAGCTGGACACAAGAGGAAGAGAGAGGTGGCACATAATGGAGCACGGTAAGAAATGGATGTACACAGAAAATGCTTTGGGGAGGGTGGAGACAGAAAGATAGTGGCACCAGAAAGATACAGGATAGGGACAGGAGGGATAAGGTATATATTGATCAGATCATTTGGGAGGTGAGGGGAAGGGTAAAGTTGTCAGCACATTTTCAGTTGAAAATTCCCACTAAATTATGAAAAAATGAGCACACGCTGATCTTTAGTCTCTGAAGACAAAGTAGTATTTTCGTCAAAAACTACTGAACCAATCTATCTTTCCCTGCTACCCCAAACAAAATAATGTGGTGTTTGAAGATGAAAATGTTACAGTCTCAGTTTTCTGAAAAAAATAAAGTGTCTGAGGAAAGCAGGCACCGTCCCTGTAAGAATAATAGTACCACCACCACCAATAATAGTATAGTTGAAATGCCTTTTTCATTGGAAGTTTTCACCGAAAACATTTGAGCAATCTTGTGCCTTAGAAAAGCACAGAGTTACAAAATAGCAGGAGGTTAAAATGGAAGGCAACATGGTCTCTGGGGCATTAAGGCTGAGAGGCTGATCTGTTGTAGAAACAAAACCTCTGTTCACCTCCTGTTCCACTGCACCGGCCCCACACACAGGGAAATACATCCAAATATGAATTAATTACCTTTGATTTCTAAGGGCCCATTGATGTGTAATTCTGCTTTATCTTCATTCTTGCTGTTGTTTTCAGACCCTTGAATAACTGCAGTTCTTTTGTAAATGCCTCTCTTCACCTCATCAAAGACTGAAAACATGTTGTAGACACGGGCAGTGTAGCCTGCTAGCTCAGTAACCTGAGAAACAACAAATGCCCCATTTCAGTTATACTTCACAAATTCTATAAATGAAAAGTTTGGCCAAAGAGTCATGAAAAACATTCCCAGCTATTCTGAGTCAGTGTTTCTCAAATGCTATTCTGGAAGGATCAATGATGCATCTTTCAACGCCTATCAATTTTCATTCCTTGAGATTCTGTGCTAACCCATATGCCACTCACAGCTCCTACCAGCCAGCAGACAGAGACAGTTTGAGGGGGACAGATTTCAGCCAATGTAAGCTATGATAGCTCCAGTAAATGAGGAGGTTGCAGAGACTGCTCTTTTCCATGGATCAGTAGAGTCTTCAATCAGCAGAGAATAGCTACTAGAATATCTGAAAACAGAGAGCTTATCATACAAGAGAAAAACAAAATCTCTGCATTTGCCAGCAAAATAAAGGTCCACAGAAGTGAGGAAAACTGGCATCTATAATTATTTATGTTTACTTCCCTGTATTCCTGAAACCTCCTGTAGGAAAGATGTGCTTTTCTGTGTAAAACAGGTAGCACCAGGGCATCCTAATCTAAAAAACAGTACAAAAAAGAAATTATTCTTCTGTCAACTGCATGTTAGAGTATCAGAGCTAAATCTGAGACCTTGGATTAGAACTGGGCATTTTTAAGATGGTGAGGTCTCTTAAAAGACTTTCTCCTTTTTTTGGTCCTTTTGTCACAATTTCCACCTGGTGAAGACAGAAACAACAGATCTTTGGACCTGATAACTTCCTATTTGTGCGCAGTGACACCACCAAGAGCTCCAAAAGAGCTGCCTCCATCTGCTGACAGCAAAGAATTAAACCTGGGGACCTTACTATAAATGTATTATTAGATGGTTTTAAAAGGATGAATTTTTATACTAAATGCAGAGAGCAAGACAAGAATAGTGAGAAAATGAGTTTGAGATTATAAAATCATTAGTTTGTGGTTAAACACATACACCCCATGATTGAGTTCACCTGCTATGGTGTACATAATTCCAAAATAAAATTCTCTATAAATTTCACTATCAGAGACAGATAGACTGTCTCTGGCCACATGGCCATCACTCCACTGCAGGTTAACAAGTACGCAACATCTCGAAAAACTCAGTTTAAAACACTCAATGTTTCAACTCCATCAACTGTACATTGTTTTGCACTATTGGTAATTGCATTAACAGCTGTGAAAGTATCAGGCTAACACCACTTGAGGCAGTAGGTAGTACACAGGAGCTGTAACATCATTCTCCACGCTGGAGTCTTTCCAGCAGTTTCAGTGGGAGCTCATGCCAGGACTGAGTGCTCCACACAGCGTCGGCAGTGGTATTTGATGGAGAGAATCCTGCATGTGATGAACGCAACTTGGACCAACTGTGCCCAGGAAGAAACATAACTAGTAGTAAGTTTCTAAACCACGGCCCTACAAGCTCACTTTGTCAAAACACTAAATACTACCATCTAAACTATTGACCTGCAAAGAAAAGTTGAGCCCACCTCATCTGCATCCTGAATTACACTGACTGGAAGGAGGCTGCTTTGGTGCATTGGGCAAGAATTGGAACTTCACTACCACTTGAAGTGGATTGAAGTACACTGTCCTTTGAAACTGCCTGAATCAAGAAATGGGAATGACAATGTGGTTAAAGTACCACAGTGTCACTTGAAGAGAAATATAATGTAAAATTAAGGTGGAAATTCATAGAACTGGTCTTTGATCTCATGCTGTCTGGATTAAAATCTCACCATGTTATAAACAAAGTGAGTTTGTTCAGTTGTTCCTACTACTTTGTGGGTATTTTTGTTTCCAAAAAATAAAACCACAATGTTTGTAACTCCTCATGTACATTATACAAATTACTTAAATGTTGAAAATAAAATAGAAATTACATCAGTGTATAATAGGTTATCTGGCAGTATCTTTAGAGCAGGGGCCAAGCAAGGGAACAGCTAAAGGAGCATAGGTCAAAATCACAGTCCATTAGAAGAACTCCTTCTGAAAAAAGCACAGGCTCTGGCTTTGTCAGAGTCCATATCATAAGGCACCAAACTACCCCTCCTCCTCCAATTTACAAAGCTGTAGCTATTATGGCTGGATTCCAAGTAATGGAATCCATAATCTTTGATTAGTTGCCTAGCTAATGCGTGCCTCCTCACACTGCACTGGGAAAAGGGGTCCCCACCAAAGGGATGAGCAAAAACCAATTAACAAATGCAGAACCAATATTCAGAAGGAAACGTTGAGGAGGATAACAGCACTGCCCTTTTCTTTTGTTTAACAGCCGGCAACTAGAGGAACTCCCAGGGGAGACCACAGATGAAAGCCCAACTTTATTGGAATTTGGGTGAGGACCTGAAACCTCATCTCCGATCTTCCAGATAAACATCCTGTACTTCTAGACTATTTGCTGTCCCAAGTTGGATTTTTTCCTGCTAAAATTTCTCTACTTTGCAAAATTACTTACAGTTTAACAGGTTCACAAGATACTGAAAACAGCCCTACATTTTAGGTGGCCAGGAAATAAGTATTGAATTCTCTTTGTGTTTCATGCAAAACATGACTGGAATGGGTTGCCCAGAGAGGTAGTAGATGCCCCACCCCGGAAACATTCAAGGTCAGTTTGGATGGGGCTCTGAGCAACCTGATCTAGTTGAAGATGTCCCTGCTCATTGCAGGAGGCAGGGACGGGGACTAGATGACATTTAACGGTCCCTTCCAACCCAAACTATTCGACGATTCTATGACACTTCCAACAGAAGAGTCCCAATACATTGGAGACAGACAGTCTGAATTCAGGCCTGTGCTCCAAACAGAGGAGGAATTTGAACCTTTATCACTCGCATTCCAGGAACATCTATTGCTCTCTGATGGCACCTGAACACAGGCATTAAAAGTGACATTTACATGTTGCACCACACTGGCAGCTGTGCACTTTAGACTCTTTGTGGACTTAACTCTAAAGATCAAATTATCAGTTCAAAGATCTCTACAGATTCAGTTGCATTAGAATTTGCCTTCAAAATTTGCACTTTTTTTTTTTACATTTGATATTAAATAGAAGTTCTGTTTTACTTTTTTTTCTCTTCTCTTTCATGTATGACAGATGTGCAGTACCTCTTTGTATGAAGACATAATCCTTTCAATAGCATCTGCTCCAGAAATCAGCAAGTTTCGTGATGTAGTAAAAGCTTCTGTTCTTTCACTAACCATTGCCTGTTTCTGGCCATCTTCCAATTCTAAAAGTAAAAAAAAGTTTTCTGTTAAAATATTCTTCTGAAAATTATCTCTACCAATTAAATTGTGATTAGAATGTGAGCCATTTTAGAACAGCTTTTAAATTAAAAGAAAGTTAACTCTGCAAAGACAACCTTTCAAAAAGAATTGGTGAATGTAACTAGCATAGATAGCTTGGTAACAAAGAATAAGTGGGAGTATATGGAACTCATCTTCTTATGCAAAACATCCTATTCTTTTATACTATTTGTCTACCTAGATAATTTTCCTTTTATTCAACCTAAATTTTTCAAAATACAAAAAAAGTTTTTCTGAAGTTTCTTTTTTAAGCTAAGCTGCTGCTAGGCATCAGGCTAGGCAGGGTAATAGGTGGATCCAGTGTGGCAACTCCTGTATTAGCAATCATTATTAATGTCCTCTGTGATGTTTGCACAGTGCTGATGGTCAAGAAAATCTGGGGGTAATTCCCTGCAGGTGTAATGCCACTGTTAATTTTATGGGCTGTCAAGCAATGCAAGAGTATAACAAACAATATATTTTACTTAGTAACTGTCTCACCTCCCCAACAAGATCAGATTCTAGAAATCTGGTGTCTAGAAATCTACATGCAGTGCCAAACCCAGATGTATCTTTCTGTATTTATTAGTTAAATCTAAATGTTATTTTGTTTTCATTTACACATCCATAAAGGTATCCCTGCATAATCTCATCTGAGTCACCGAAATACACTATGGATAATTTAGGAAAAACTTTTTTAAAATTCTTACATAATAATTTTGCATATATATATATATATATATATGATCTATATGTTACTCTTTCTGGCCTCAGATATTTTTTATAACAATTTTAATTAATTGAGATACATGTTCAAATTTTTTAGCTTAAAATATACAACATCAGTACACTGTCAACTAGTTGTATGTAATCTAGCCACTTGAGACACAATGACAGGCATACTTTTTTTAAAAGAAAGACAGAAAACCTCTTGCAAAGGGAGAGATTACAAAATTCTTGCTCATGTAGTTCTCACTTATTTTAAAAAGTCATTTCCACTCCAAGAAGAATAAACTTAGGGGATAGGGAGAATCCAGCTAATTCATAATTTGTTTCTTACTTCTCAGAGAACCAATTTTCGCTGGTCTTGTTGGGATTATAGCTCATGCAGCCCATGCTATGTAGAACCACCGCAATTAAATCATTTAGGAATTGGGTATGGTTTAACTCACTAATGCAGCATTCCTCCTGCATTGTAAATGCAGAATTTACTGATAGCTGCTTCCAGCACCCAGGCTAGCTCATCTAGCAAGAGTTTAGAGATGTCTACAAACCGCTGTATCGGTCATTTTAGGGGTATTTGAAAAATTAAAATTATATACAATTTATGAGCATTTCACTGTTCCAAAACATAAGCTCTTATATTACATTCCTAACCCACCAAGGTTACTTTTCTTGAACTTTCTGTCCAAAACATTTTTCATATGGCTGGCCTCTTGTGTTTGAAGAAGTGGTGCATTGTAACAGGGCAGATAGACTGTCTCTGTTTCATACAGAATTTAACATTTCCCTTTTCATCTTCATTTATGTAATTGATAGTCACACTTGTTTTATAAACAAAGATAAGTGTTCACTGTGTCTACAGAAATCAAAGTCTTGCTTCCAAAAATAGTTACTTTCCACAAGCTGATGAGAGACCCAACATTTGGAACACCAATGGTTTAATACAAAAAAGAATGAGAAATGTTATCAAATGGGAATCTTGGCTTTGCCAGTTAATTTCTTCCCTGAAATATGTAATAGAATTAGCAAATTTCAGTCAGAAATATGACCGCCATAGAAGATTCTTTTTTCTTTTTATTGTGGGGTATTTTTTTTTTTGTCCTGAAGAAGTATACAAAATCTATTGCTTTACACCTTTAGTCTGAAGTCTGGTCATGGTACCGGTTTTGTACATATCCCTGATTCTGGTGATTTATCCTAAAGTAATACATCCACTATTTCTTCCTTCAGATATGAACAGACTTGCATCTGACCTGCTGAGGCACAAAGCACTGTTTTCCCAAGCAGGTCAATTGTAAGTTCAGGTCTGCCTGATTCTTTGAATACCTGTTATACTTCAAACTGGTCTCGACAGTGTTGATTTGTATTATGTTTGTGATCCATCAGTATGATATGCCTCATGTCTCCATAATAAGCCCCATGCTTTAACAGTTTAGGTTGCTGGTGGCAAATACTCTTCTGCTTTAGAACATGAGCCACTGCTGTGTCTTTCTTTTCTCCCACATTTGAAAAGTATTTATCAAAAGAATACTCATAAGTAACAGGACTGTTATTTAGTTTAGCATGAAAATGAGTCTTTTTTTAATTCATGCTGTAATACCAAGGAAGTATTTACAATGTGTGGTTAAATGATCTTTTTCTTGACTGTACTCATTCCCATCTTAGCACTTACCACTTTTTCTGTTGTGCTGATAACCTTCACTGTGAGGTGAACTGGCTTTGTACAAACTCTTCTGTTTGGAATAGGACCTCCTGATATTTCTGAAACTGTTACCGGGATGTCAGCCAGGGTCCTGATACAGTGCCCTCCTGAGCCGTGTGATGGGCAGCGGCTCAGACAGCTGAACACCCAGCCATGTACCAACACAACTGCAAGTAAGCTAAACCACGTGCAGGCTGCACAAAATCATCCTACAGGTCAAACCAAGCTCATCCAGCTGGACAGCCATGATTTGGAATGTAACTTCCGAGAGCTGCACAGAAAAGAATTCACTCATTCTTGATTAAATGTACCCAGCTTAGAACTGATCCTTCCACAGACATAGTAGGATCTGTTCTTAAAAATTCCATTCCTATGGAATTTGTAGTATATTCTATGGTTCTAATTGCTTATAAGGAAGCCTGCTGAGGCAAACTTCCCCACTTGTCTTTCACTACCCCTCCTTAATTACCTTTCTTTCTGCTCTTTGGGGTTTTTTTAATAGCATCTGCAATAACAACACTACTTGAGTCTTGTTTCACTTCCTGGAAAGCTGTGATAGGATGTCAAAAATGATACCATCCAAGCCTAGAAAGTGAATTTCACCTTCTCTTCTCCCAGGGAGTCAGGGAAAAACAGTGGTTCCTAACAGATCAACACATAAGAGAATAATTACCTGTAATTACACTATGGTTTATGGAAGGAGGAGATAAGGAAAATTAACAGTATAATTTTTTAAAGTGCAGGAGATGCTGCAAAAATCAGCCTGTCATCCCAACAGTGGCTAGTGAAAAAGGACTGCAATTATCATTATAATCTCACGTGACACAAGGATCCTCTAAGCCCTGAATTCATGCTGTTTATCAGGCTTATGTTCAAAGTTGGATCTTTTGCGTTGCTCTTTCCTCAGCTGACTTGCTATGCTTGAAAGTTACACACAAGACACAGACATTGTAATAAAGTCTGTGAATAATAAATAAATACTAATGGCATTCAGGGGAAGTACAGTCTTTTGAGGATGTAACTTTAAAGAAACATTTAGAAATTAAGTAAAAAATGGTATTACCGCCATCTGCAAATCCCGTTGCGGTGATGATGGGCACAGCGACCATAATCATACCACAGCTACTCCAGACATACTTCATCAGGAACTGCTCTATCATGATGTACCATAAACGTTTGGACAAAATGAGATTCATTTGATCTGCCAAAGCCTTGTAGCTTTTTTGCAGTTGCTTCATTTCTACCTACAGTTTAAAAAAAAAAACATTTATACAATGCAACAAAGATGCACATGTCATACAAGATACATTCACATACGTGCATGAAATAATCGGGTACCCAAGGCTGTGACTTCTGAGTCACATCCGCTGCACAGTACTTTATTTTCACAGTGCTGCAGTCTTACAGCAAAAGTGCACAGCTTTATGGAACTCAGTGGACCTGGTGTACGCTACAGGACGATGTATGCTATCGTCCCTCGATAGCACATTGGCAGCTTTTCAGTTCTTTTAAGTTCTCTGATATATACAAGAACAACATACAAGGCAGTCACAACAGCTGATTCAAACAACCAAAATAAGATTGATTCCACATCCTTTTAATAAAGCTGCAGCTGTAGAGTTTCACAGCAACTGAAACTCCTCGTACTGGAAAGCATTTGGGGATCAATTATCTCCAATGACTTAAAGTTGCAGAGCTGATCCCTGAAATCCAATGCTGCTTGTGTTTGCAAGCAGTCTGGAGGAAGAGAGAACTATCCCAAGAGGTTTAACAAGTCAAAGAGAGTTGCAAGTCAGTATGATATAACGCATTCAGTTCAAGACAGTGTATGTGGGAACTGAAAAAAAATGTTTAATTTAGCTGCACTTAAAACATTACTATAGGCAGCTTTTGAGAATGATTGCTTCTACCAAAATAAACCATTTACATTATATAATCATTGCTTGGACTGAAAGAGTAATACTTCAGGCTCATTTCTAGCTTTCATTTTCACTTCACGTGAACACCTTTTTTTTCCACACCGTGTTTGAAAGGTGTTACAGCCAAAATTCACTTCTAATAAAAATATGAAGAGTTCCTTAATAAGGTGGCTTTAAAACAAGCCATTAGTTTATGTAACTGTGACTGCTGAGGTACTGTACTTAAGCTATTTTAAGACTCTGATGACTACATCTTTGCTTAGCTATGTAAAAAGAGTGTCAAAGGTGTGCTCTGTGCTATCACAGAGTTTTTTCCCCTCGACTTTCTGGTGTGCCCTGGTTGCTGTTTCTGCAGCATTAAATCTGGTAATTCATAAACAGGGGTGAAAAAAAAAAAAAAGCTTGGAAAAGTTAGCAAAATGGACCGGGGGGGGACAGGGGGGACGACGACAGTAACGGAGATTAGCTTTCTAGAAAAGCATAGGAACCAGCTGCAAAACAGGAACACTGTCAGAGCCCAAGGGAACTACAGTCCGCTCCCCCCCAGATACCGCCTGTGAGACGGCATTTTCCCAAGAAACGGGAAGTGCTAGCTGTAAACAGGTTTAAATGTCAGAGGGACCCAAAGTGCTTGGAGGGCAGGAGGGGAAGCACAGGGCGGCTCCGGCACTGCAGGAGCAACCCTAACACCCTCCAATTTCTCTCCTCCTTACCTTGTGCCCTCGGTAAAAGGCGATCTCTTCCACGTTGGCAATGATGCGTGAATGCATGAAGCGCAGATAGCCCTTCTTGTGAGCCTCCTCGGCCACCAGCGTGCCAAACTTGGGCGAGCAGGCTTTGAGCACGCGGGCCGTAGCGTAGACGACGAGCCCGGCCAGGACCGTGGGCCCGATGGGGTTAGCCCCCCGGGACCGCGCCGTGCGGATGAGGGTGTAGGAGGTGAGCACAACATCCAGGATGGGCTTGGTGAGGTTGGAGTAGAGGTGCGCCACGGACTGTGAGAACATCATGATGTCCTCGGTGAGGGACTGGTCGGGGTTGGCCAGCCGCCCGTCCATGCTGATCACCCTGTAGTAAGTCTGGTTGGCAAAGTAGGTCTCATAGGCGTGATCCACCAGGCGCGTGCGGAAGGCGAGGGCCAGCTTGCACTCCAGGTACCGAATGGTGCTGTTCACGAAAGTGGCCGGGATCGCGATCATCAGCCACTTGATTAATTTGCAGACAAAGCTCCTGGGCTTCTTTTCCACGATGCTCTTCACGATCTTCCCGTCGAGGGCGGCCACATAGATGGAGAGGAAGGTCCTGGAAACCAGAGCGACCGAGTGGAGGCAGAGCAAGCCCAGCTCGGCGCTCACCAGCTTCGGGAAGAAGAGCTTGCGAAGTTCCAGCAGCTGCTTGAAGAATTCCGCGTTGGCGGCCGGGGAGGCTCTGCCGCGGCTGCCGGGGCGGCGCGGCGCCTCCCGGCCCCCTTCAGCCCGGCCGGCGTCCTGCGGGCCGCCCTTGCAGCCCGCCCGCTTCCCGTGCCCGCGGATGATGGGGTAGAGGATTCTGAGCCCGTACGCCGCAGCCAGCAGGCACGCAGCCCTCTTCGCGGCGCTCGCCCTGCTCCATTGCACCCGCCGGGCCGCCGCATGCAGCATGTGGGTCATCCTGCCCCGCCGGAGGCGCCGCTTCTTCGCGCCGCTCCTTAGCGACGGCGGCTCATACCCAGCGGGAAGGCCGGCCCCGCCGGGTCTTCATCGGGCCGCCGGGGGCCCCGGC
>NW_010973187.1:4402149-4454845 GCF_000737465.1 Haliaeetus leucocephalus
CGGGGCCGGCGGGCGAGGGGCAGCCTCCGGTCGGAAATCTTGGGCGGGCGGCTGCGGGAGGGAGCCGGCGGCACGGCGTCTCCGGGGCAGCGCTTTCAAAATACGCGTGATTTATTTCCTGTCCTCCCGTCAAAAGGAAACCGGTGTTGTGCTCCTGCAGCGTTATTGGACAAAAACAACCCCGACCGATTCGCACGGTCCCTGCGGAAAAAAAACCAGGCTAAACTTGCACAGGGGAATTAACAGGAAAGGCAGTTGTCTTGCTGCTTCGTTTTTCTCTCTCCCTATTTTCTTAATTTCTACTTCTTCACTTGTTTGGAAAAGGCATTGTGTTTGAAGTTGCAGGGGGAGGATCAGAGAACTTAAAGAAAAATACTTTGGGTCCTCCCACACTTTGAAAATGAAGTAGTAAGGTAACTGCATCAGCTGGTATACGATGAAGCATTAGTCTAGGAGGTGTGTGTACAAGCAGATTTGAAAGGTGTGCTGTTAGGCACTTAGAGGAGTGCCGAGGAGTCTGGCCTTCCCCTGGAAATGGAGAGTGAGGCCACCAACCTCGCTGTAAGTTGGAATATGTAGAGTTAAATCAAGTCACATTACTGTTAACAGCCCTCTTTGGACAGAGTGCAGTGTTGATGTTTAGATAGCAACACAAATTTCAGGATGAAGAAATAGTATCTTTGATTTGAGAAAGCTTTGCTTTTAAAAATCAGGCACCACATACCAAAACATCCAGCTACCTTCCAAAACCCCAGTAAGCCAAGACCTGCAAGACAAGACCAAGTAAGATCTGTTTCTCACTTCTTCCTAGGAGGTTACACAAATTGTGCTGGACAGTTACATAGAGAAGATGTGTGGTAATCTTGGAGTTTATTAGACTTTCTGCTGGTGAGGACAGGCTAGAGATCTGGATAGAGGTCCTTCTAGCTTTTTTTTTTTTTTTAATACACAACTCAAAGATAGGAAAATGTCAAAATCTGATCTAGTGCAGTACAGCTAACGTTCAGTTTGTAGGTAGGCCTGGTTTCACTGCAGATTATTTTGTCAGTAACATAGAAGGGTTTTTCAGCGCGCAAAGACACTGACAAAATACACTGTCTAAGAAATTGCTTCGCTTAGGGCTTGTTATTTTTTAATCATGATCTCCAGTTGAATACTTCCCATTCTGGCTTGTGTGTGTCACAGCATACTCTTAGATTTTGCCAAACCACAGTTATTTGCAATATTCCATTACTCTAGCATTTTCTTAGCAAGGGGAAGGTTCACAGATCTCTTTCAGTTCTGCATATCTGCTGACCTTTCACTTCACAAGATCGTGGAGGGCTGAAGCTTTTGGTGACTTGGCGGCAAGTGCAGACGTATGCCCCAAAGTCAGATCTGTGGGAACATTTAAGTAAAGCAGACCTGACCATGCAGTGTTTCAGTCAATAAAAGCAATGTATTTTCTTCTTTTGAAAGTATGGAGAAAAGCCTGAACTGTTGTTTTAAATACACCCTTTCTTCTGTTCTTGCTGCCTGGAGAGTTTTGCTCTGCCACAGTCCTGCTCTGTAATCCATGCACAAACTCCTCTTTGTGGAACATGGCCTTAAGTAGTAGATTTTTATTTTAGCGGTGAAGACAGCAATTTTACTACATTTAGTAATAATAAAATTTCTCAATATTACTGGAAAAATAATTACCAAACTGCAGTAATACTGGTGCAGTGTTCAGTGCTCTGTTGTCCCTGTAATTTCTACTGACTTTATCTTAAAACTTTTGAAGATAAGTGCAATCAAATAAGTTTGAGTAACTGAGGCTGTGGGGTTGGGGGGTTGTTGATATTGGAACCAGAATATTTGGGGGTTTATTCTCTCTTAAGGAGAACGAGATACTTTTTTTTTTTTCCCTCCTAGTGCCAAGTGATTGTTTTTTAGTCATATGGTTAGTTTTCATCAAACACATTAAAATAACTTGTGTGCATTTTCTGAATATAGGAATCAATAACTGAGGAGGAAGAGTAAGAGGCGCTTATCCTATTTTTATAATTATTTAATATTCTGTAATAATTTTTCACTATTTTTTAAGTCAATATTCCAGCAGAACAGAATGCCATAATTCTGCTCCCAACTACCCCAAATAAAATTGTTTATTACCCAAACAGTCCTTCTCTGATGACTGAAGTAACAGAATCACTGTCAATAGAAATGATTTGTGCTTGGGTACAACCACAAAGCAGAAATGGAAACAATGAGTATCAGGCTGACTAAACTTCATGAATGTTTGAACATGTAGGAACTGGAGTGTAATCATGGCAACACTGATGTCTCTTTTTTTCTCTTCTATTTTATGCCCACTGGCTCCCACTCCAGTGCTTTGTCCTTGCACAACTTTGTGACTGCAATGGAGATAGTGGAATTGAAGCATGCAGGCTATTATGTAAGAGATATCAGTCAGTATTACTCAATGATCATTTTTGTACCTTTTGATTCAATGTTTGAAAAAATAAAACATGCAATTTTTGAAGCAAAAGGCCATTTACCTGATGTCTTATATGCTCCTAACACAGAGTCCAGTGGCTGTAACATCAGTCTTTGCAGTAAACTGGAATTTCCTTGCTGCTTACAGAGTTATCCACTGTGCCATAAAGACATAAAGGTACTGAAAAATAGATATAAATGATGCATTTTATATCATTGCTATTTGGGATATTTACCATTTAGATACACTTAGATCATGCATAAAGTACATAGCTGCTTATACATGGATGAAGTATATGTGAAACATGTATGAATCCACACAGTGCCCATTGTTTTCAATTACATACTAATACTGAACTGTAAATCATTTCTAAAATATGGTGTATTGTAATATGGTGAGCTAGCACCGTCTGGTCTTTTTCTTTAATTTTGAGCTCTATGTTTACATAGTGGTGTGGGAATTTTAGGGCTCACTGTGAGCCAAATTCAACAGAGGATGATCATACAAGCCGTTATTCAAGTAAATACCTTACTTTAAAGTACTTCCAAAGTTTCCATTGACTTAAATGTCATCAGTTACATGAGTACAGAAATACACCCGCGGAATTAGTTTGCAACGTCAAGGCAAACCAATGACAAATTAGACCTTTTCATCAGAAAAGGGCGATAAGATACCTGACCTTTGATTTCAGATTTGTAGCAGCAGAAATTGTGTGCTTATTCTGCCTGGTTTATAGAAGCTATTGGATATAATCATATACCTCAGTAGAATATCCAGACACTGTAATTCATTTAGGATCTGGAGGTCTAAGCCAAGCAAGAAGCTTCGGTTTTAACGTGACAGATATGGAAGCTTGTTGAAGAAGTGTCACTAGTGAGACTGGCCTGATCCTATCAAGCAGTTGGTTCCAACTGTTTTGGTCCTAATGAGGCCGTATGGTACCCAGACTAGGCAGAGATGTGTTATGGCAAGAGGGGAGAGGGGAGAGGGGAAACGGGAAGGTCCTGCTCTGTTGTTTGGCTCCTGAGTCTAGGCACCACAGAGATGGTGTAAATGGGGGGCAGTCCTGCACCAGTAGTCCTCTTCCCCTTATTCCATCTTCAGGGAGATGATACATACTTGCTGCTGTAAATTTAAACCCTGCATGACTTGTAGGTTATGAGAATTTTATCCTTAAGGGATTTAGGTAATTTGGCTGATGGGACAATCAATAGCAGACCAATCAAACTCTTCTGACTTCTCAGAACAGCATGATTCTAGACAGAATACAGCTCTAGAAAGAAGTGTAAACAAGTAGTTTTCCCTTTACAGAGAGAGAGAGTAAGAGGGAAAGGGCCAAGGATACAGAAGGTCAGTGTCAGCTGCTCCAGCCACAGTGAATTGCTGACTAATGATCTCAGACAAAGAATTACACTTTTAATATTTAAGCTTTAATACTTAAAAACTTTCATATCTGGATTTTTTTAGACATATTTCTCTTGTTAAATTTATTTCTTACTCCATTCAAATGATTTGACTGAACCCAGCAATTCCAGAAAAATACAATTATGGAAAGCACATGTCTATTTTATGCCTTCAGAAGTCTCAAATACGTTACTTATGTGTTTCAGTTTTTGCTTTAAATCTGTAAAGGGTTCTATTCTCAGATCACCTGAAGAAATGCTAACATTACCTTATTAATCCTTTTCTCAGGTGCATGGTAAACACTTGAACAAGCTACATGCGTAGTGCAATAGTAGAGGTATAAGTGGTAAAATCATGTAGCTGGTATCAATTAGCAACGGTTATATTGGGACTGCCCGCAGCAGAGCCAGTGTTCTACTCTGCAAAAGTGCAGGCAGGAATAAATCCACAAAAATAATCTATCCTACTGTTGCACCCCAAAAATGAGATCTGCTGCCATCCTTTTGTCATGCCTCAAGAATTTATTTGAGGGTTTACAGCTAGTAGGTATGACAACAAAAAGATTGTCTACTGCAATTTATTCATTAACTCTTATTTGGGGGCTTCTAAGTATTATGAGTAAGCAAACTGGTTCAGGCCAGTGCTCTACCGAGCACAGTATTCTGTCTCTAACAATAGCTCTAAGAAGATACCCAAGAAAGAAAAAGAATTGCAATTACATATGATGCTACCTCCCCTGCTGTAGCTTCATACTATTCCAATGTCTGGCCATTTTCAGCTGTGAGAATTTCCTGAGACTGGGAGGTTTTTCTATGAAATATTCCACTCTTACAAATACTTGTCCAGCCTCTCTGGAAATCAGATAAACTCTTACATAAATAACATCCTTTGGCAAGCAGTTCCTCAGATCTACCATCCTGTACGTGAAGAATCACTCCTTTTTGCTTGCTTTGACCCTGGCTCCCACAAGCCCCACTTTATGGCCTCTTATGCCTGTTCTGGACAAGGCATTCAACAACGGAGCGCTCTCGCTGTCTCAGTCCCTCTTCCTGCCACCACCACCCCCCCCCCCCAACTTTCCCATACCACTCATGAGTTTGTCAGCCTCTCTTCCATGTCGGCCCCCAGCCCCTGAGTGCATGGATGCAAGAACTAAACATTCTCTCCACTTTCTCTTGTATTTTAGCCAATGGCAGGACCTTCCGTTTTATTTCATGGCTGCTTAATCTCCTTAAAACCTTCAGTAACACATGTTGTCAGCAGCCTTAATTAAATCCATGAAGACTACAGCAATGACTCTTTTCTACATGCTCATGAGGCAGCACTTCATCTACAGAAGCTATGCTGGCTCTTCACATGCTGGCCTATATTATAGTTCCCGGTATTTTTTGTTCTGCAGAAGCAGGCTTTCTGGATTGCCACAGAATCTTTGTTGGGGTTTTTGTGTTTTTTTTTTAATTTTGTCACATTTGCTGCCCTCTAGTCTCCAAAACTAATTTAAGTGGTCCTTTCCACACTGCTGCATTATGGAGCTTTTCAGTGAATACCTTTTAGTCTTGGTTCTATGCTAGTGTTCACTCTGTCTTGGTAAGATCATTTTGACCTCTTCTAGTGTTGTTTTCACTTTGGACAGATCTGCTGAGTTCCCCAGAAAGGGTTCCTGCGTAAAGTTCTCCCCGGTTTCCTCATCAATGAATACTGATGCAAAAAACCTAACTTATCTTTTCTGTAACATCCATGTCTCCTCTGAGCACTCATGTTGTACCTTGGTCATCAGCTGGCCCTGTAGACTTTCTTGCAGGCTTTTGCTCCTCATTGATATGTAAGAAGAATGATTTAGTAGTTTGGTTCCTTTGCCTAGTTGTTTCCCAAATTCTTTTTGGCCTATCTAATTGTATTTTTATGTTTATCAAAGTTCATGTTCCTTTCTGTTATCTTCTTTTGAATGCAGTATAGCTTTTTGCTATGTTTCAGACTGTCTCTTTGCTTCAAGTCTGGTATCCTTTAGCTTTTTCCTAGCCACATGTAAGTTTTTAATTCTTTTAGCTCCCTCTCCCAATTTGTTTTTTAACAAGCCTCATTTTGTTCCCTTACGTGAGTTTAGCGCAACTATAGACAATTATTTGGTCTTTGTTGCTCTTTCTAGAAATATTGTTTTTATAAAGTGGGGATTCCAGTGTGAGACTCTGAACCCAATCTTGTGCGTTGTTCTCCATCAAGCCAAGGACTGCACTTCATCTTGAGGGCTCATTCTGTGAAAAATAATTCCATCTAAATAATACCACCTAAGAATGGCGGCTGCTTCATGCAGCAACATGTCAATATACTGTTGTTGATGGTACTGTCCTGGCTGGTGCTTTGATATGTAGATCCAGTCCCATGTTCTTCCCAACTGGGCTTTGAATTTCAACCCATGTGCTTCTCTCTGAGATGGCTGGTTTGCTATGTTTGGAAACTGTTTAGCCTCTCTACTATCTAGTCTTTGGACTAATGGCATCATCTCTTTCCATTTATGCTCACTCCTACCTCCTTCAAACCTAACGTAATAAATCCAGCTCAGCAAGGAGTGCATATCAGTTGAAACAACCACAAAAGGTGGTCTCTTACCACACCGTTTCAAACACGGCAGGGGCAAAACTGATCTTCTGTTGAATGCATGGGTAGTCATTGATTTCAATGTATGTTGTAGGTATTTAAACTGGGGTTTCATACCAAATGAATGCTACTCATCTCATACAGCAATTTACTGTCATTTTTCTAATCTAATGCTGATACCTTTTACATGAACATAAGGAAGCCCACAGTGTTTTTCTCTAGATGTTCGGCTGAAGATTAGTGTTTTGTGGTGAAATATAAAAATCCTTGGGCTTCCTGCAATTTCTAGAATTTTTTGAACTAATGCCCTTAGAGTTGATCAAAAAGGGCCTCTGACCTTTAAAGGTGAATGGGGAAAGGACTTTTCATTAAACTAATTGAAAGAGTTCTGTCTTTCAAGAAGAACTACTTTTTAAAGGGGAAACTTTCTTTTTAAAAGAAGTTTTGTCTTCTGTTTTAAACCTCCTCAGACTTAATTGTGACTTTGCAATATCACAGCCATCTTTTAAAAAGAACTCTTTTAGGGCAAAACCACCAATGAGGTTAGTATAAAACACCACAAGGACAGTATTACTTGATTTCTCCATAATCTGGTCTCTCAAGGAAGGGAGTGGGCAGAGGAGCATTGACTGGGAGAAGACCATGCAACTCTGTAAACAAAGTTTAAACACTGGATTTGCCAAACAAAATCTTTCACTTCGAACAGACTTACGTTTTTTTCAGTTATGCATTCCTAGCATTAGATAGCTAGGTCAATGTTTAGGTACCTAAATAACCGCATCCTGGCATTTAACAGTACCAGAAATTCCCACCCCGGATAGAGGATTCAAAAGCATTTGAGTTACTCTGCATCTTTTATGTAGTTATCTACGGATGCATTTAGTTACTAATGCTAGATATCAAGATCAAACACTGTGGGCAAAAATCAAAGTTAAAATATGTTAAATTAACACAAAAAAAATCAGTAATGCTGTAAAATATTTAAACCCAACTGTGAGAATCCCCAGGGTTGTTTTTTTTACTACACATTCATCTGTTTAGTAATCCCTTCCTTCGTTATAATGAGCATTAGAGGAGGACACTTGCTGGGAAGTGGAAGGTTCATTAAAAAACATGAGAACCATTTGCAGTTAGTTCTAAGAAATTACTTGGAAACACATCTTCTCTCTCTTTCTCTCTCACTGTGTCCAGCGAGTATAAGATTGTACATAAGCAGTGTCCATTCACTCAAGGGAAAGACTGTCCTGCTTAGGGGAAGAAGGGTGTGCAAACCTTCAGGGTACAATAATGCTGCAGACAGTGGCACACACTTTCACTTCATGCAGTTTCAGTTTTCTAACAGCTGCTTCCTCTCTGGGTGTTGGAACATAGAGTAGGAGCCTAATTTAGGTACTCTGAGGCACCCATCAGAAGACCCCCCCCTCTCTTTTATTTGATTATACAGGAGTTCTGTGAGGACTTAGTCAAAGCCAAAAGTTGCACGGTCAACATTTCAACACCAGCCTTCCTGGAGAAATGCGGTCTTCCACCAGATAGATAGTACACTGCTTTGGACTGCTTTGCTACGTCACTTTAATATCTAGAGCTGCTCTGATAATGAAGCAGCATGTTGGAGGAGAAAACTCAAGTGCTGAAGGTTGGAAAGCTGTTGTGAAGAAGATGCTGTATAATACTTAACAAAGGAACATGAGATGTAGTTATTCTGAAGAGTGGCTGTTAAAAAGTTACAAAAAAGGGAAATCTTCAAGGCTTTTTTTCTGCTTTAAAGTCCAGTTTCTGACGCACAGAGAAGTCTCCTTGTTGTATACTTAATTCACTTTCCAGACAAGCAACTAAGCTCCATGAAACTCATTACCTTTAATAATAATGTCCTCCAATTCTTTGAAAGTATTACATCACTTAGAAATTCAAATCAAGTAATTAAAAGTTTTCAAATGTTGACAGTCAAGATGCAATATTTAGACACTGGAAATCTAGAGTCATATGCATCTCAGGCCTTATTCTACTGTTTACTTTGCCTTCATCAAAGAAAGAACTGATTCTTTATTTTATGATCATTTGAAAGGTGGTTTAGCTTTATCTGCAGAAAGTAATTAATTGAAGCTGCCACATCACTTTTCCTTGTTTCTGCAAACTACTGCTAACTATGAGATTCAATAAATCAAACATAAAGAAAAGTGCAGTCTTTTCCTTTAAATCCAGGTAATGCTGTGGAAGAGTAAGAGTAAAGGTGGTACAGAAATATCATATGTTAGAAAAACAAAAGTAAAAGGGATTTGATTATGTCATGCCTGAAACTACCTCTTAGACATAGTATTAACAAGTTAAACATTTACACTAGGTGGAAATGCAAACAAAATAAAAAAGATTATTTCAGGTGATGAAAAGAGTTAAATAATCTTTCAGTCTGTCATCTGTCATAATTGCTTTAGAGGCACACACACTTAAAATATAGATATATTTTACTATGAAGATTTTAATCTGGTGTTGTTACAAGAAACAATTATGCATACTAATCAGAAATACTGGCGATATCTTGACGATAGAATATTCTGTCCAATGAGTTTATTCAGTTTAATTGGTGATATTTTAGAGAAGCAGATCTTTTCACTTCTATAATCTTTTAGCTATGGATTCTATAAACAACCTCACAAAATTAAAAGTTTTAGAAAGAAAAAAACTTGGGTAATTTTTAATATTAGGCTCCTAATATCTGCTCTGAGCACTCTTCACATTGTTGTACTAATGGCAATCAAACATTAGTACCCTGAAAAATGTTAGGCTAAAGATAACTCAGTAAAGAAACACCACAGGAAAAGAAAAATACAGAATTTTAATGGTTGTTTTCTAAATGGGTGCTTTCACTCGCTGAAACGATGGCAGTAAGTCACAGGGAAGGGAGCAAGGGGACTTGTGTTGCTGCTGAGGTGCCCCGGGAGCACAGGGAGCACCTGCAGCTCTGTATCCCTCCTCAAGGGTTTGTCGCTATTTAGAAGCAAAAGCTCATGGGGCAGCTCGAGGGGCAACAACACCTACTAGTAGAAAATGCTCATTGATTCCCCCATTGCCCCTAAAATACCTGAGGAAGAGCAGGATGGGGAGGAAGGTGCTTCTCTCTTGCCCTAAAAATTATGGTGATTGTAGCAGTGACAAGCTGGGCCTGAAAGACAAAACAACAACAGCTGTGTACCACACTCCAATAACTGTGAATCTGATTCACTTGAGACAGCAAGAGCCTTGTGATTCTCTTGCAAAAGGGCAATGGCTTCTAGCAGCAGCCTGTATGGAAATGCCAGTGGTAGAGGAAGGGTGGCAGCAACAAGAGCATTGCCTCCTCCCCATTAGCCTGCCCCGCTTGGCTTTCTGCATCCTCCTTTTGCTGACTGTCCCTGTACCACCCTCTCCCTTGTCTCTGCCAGCACTGGGCAGCCTGGTGGCATGGAGAGCAGCTGCCCTGGCACTCCCAGGGAGGAGGAGGCCCTGCACGGAGGTGGCAAACCATCCCTGTGGTGGCCATTGCCTCCCCTCTCCATCCCCAGCACCACACACAGCAACCCTCCCTCCTTCTTCAGCAGCAGAAAATGAACTGGGTTGGTGGCAGCCGGTGAGTGAAACTCTTCAAAGGCTGCTAGAAATGGCTCCATGCTGAGCCAGCATCCCCTCACAGACCAGGCACAGCCATGGTGCGTGTGACAGCCCCCCAGTGTCCCCTCACAGGCTGGGCACGGCCATGGTGGGTGTGACGGCCATGGTGGGTGTGACATCCCTGGTGTCCCCTCACAGACCAGGCCACAGCCATGGTGCGTGTGACAGCCCCAGTGTCTCTTGACAGACCAGTAGTGCCATGGTGTGTGTAAGACCCCTGGTGTCCCCTCACAGACCAGCAGGCCATGGTGTGTGTGACAGCCCCCATGTCCCCTCGTGAGCCAGACTGTGTGAGGAGACGCAGGTGCCTCCCCACACCAGGCAGGGTGGCTCGCGTTTGGGCCTAATATCTCTCTGCAGGCTGGGGCTGGGTGAGGCTCTCCTGCCTAGGCCTTTCCTCATGCCCTCGTGAATGGCAGTGATTACAATTTGGGGAGAAAGATGTATAGTTAACTGAGATTCACTGAAATAGTAAAATAATCACCAACTGAGTTGTAATGTTAAAAAAAAAGGATGATATTCAGTTTCTTTAGGTGCTGTGCCATCTGCCTGCCTACTAGAAATTTAAACCCCACAGATTTTGTCAGCCATTTGAAAGCAGCTTTACTAAACACAGCTTTATAATCATCCTAATTCTATGCAGAATCAAACTAAAAGAATGCCACATCCATCTGGAAGTCTTCCCAGCAAAATGAGGTTTCTGAAAGTTGCCTATGTGAAGCAGGGAAAGGGACAGCTTCAGTTTGGGAAAAAAAAAAAAAAATCCACTAACTTTGTTCTAAACACCTGTCTATCATACTATTCTGTCTGGAAGAAAAAGCAGTGTGTAGGAGTATTGCACTCACTTAGCAAATAGCAAATCACCCTGCTGCTTTCTGCTGCTGTTAATTATCTGTCAGGATTCCTCGCCTGAGTCTGGGATTTGCATTTTAGTTGTCAGGAAAACTATCCATTACTGGGGCTTCTACCCACTGCTAGGGTAAATATTATGTGCATATGTTTAGAAAGTGCATTCTAACTTTCAGCACAATTAAAAAAAAAAAAAAAAGAAAAAAATGTAATTCCAAGGGGATACTTCATATTTCTAACTCCCCTAAAAATGTCCTAATCTTACTGACCCAAGGATTGCAGCCATGCTCACACTGCTCACAGCAGTGACCCAGAGCTCCAATTTTATGCACCATGTCCTGTAGGCAATTCATTTAAGACTATGTTTAACAAGTGAGATATGTAGTTTAAGGTGTAACTGTCTCCTATATTGCACAAACAACAGCAGATTTATAAAACTTGTAGTGACAATCTATTTTTCTTACCTTTTTTACAAAATGTTCACAATATTCTGTAAAGTCCCATAAGGTAGAAACTTGTACTGTGCTGCTTTGTTTTCTTTGCTAATATGGTTTTATAACTATGTTGCAGCATGACAAAGAAAATTAGGAGAAATTAATATATTGACAAAGATTTCTCATAATGTTTTAAGAAATTAAGAATTGATGAAATGCTGCATTACAGATCAAATACCTAAAAGCTTTTCCTTCAGAATGTTCAATGTATTTGGTAGCCCTAAGATGGAATGTGGTCCTATCCTTGCCTGAGTAAACCAGAATCAGTCAAAGGCACTTCAACAGAGATATGTTGACTTTACTACCTGAGGGTTTGATCCATTATAACATAACATAACATAACATTTGTGTCCTAAATTCTCAATACCGTTGATGAGAAAGAAATTCAGGCCATGACTCAAGATTATAGTTTTACAATTAAAAAAATAATTACTCGCCTCTTTCAGGAGCAGAATCATATTAAAGCAGGAAAGAAGAAAGCAAAAGGTAAACAGTTCTAGCTATCTTGGATTTTATATTGTTACATAAATGCTTTAATTGATTCACTTAGGAAAAACTTTCAAAGCATTTGGAGTGAGACTCAAAACTCTAGCATAACAGTTGTAATGTGTTTGCCTGACTGCAAGTAGCTTTTAGGGCAGAAGTCTTTAGGTTTACTACACTGAATTCCAGCAGGAAGAGGAGGGAGTAGGAGAAGGCATGAATGAATGAATGTGCCCAATTTAAGTTTTACTGAATTACTTCTGTTACTATATTTTGTTGGTATGTGCTGACACATGGGATTGCTTGAAGCCTCACAGTGACAACCACGTGGTCAGCTAGCCTAACACACATATACACAGCTATTTTTCTGGGCTACATAAAAGAATGTTAGGCTCATTGAAGTACTTTATTCTGGCATTTGCAAAAGTAGGCCAACTTATTTGTATTTTGAATCTGAAAGTGAAATAATAGAATCAAATTTATCCCTGGCATAGCAGAAGACATTTCAAACAGGGAAGAAAGAAAACAGTAAGAGAAAATAGTTAGAACCATAGTAAGAGAGGTCAGTTTACTCCTCAGCAGCAGGGAAAAAAGAGGCAGTACAGGGAAGCTCCACCACCAAAGCTAGTACCCTACAATGCGCAGAGCAGATGCATTGGCATATAGAGGAGGAGGAAAAACAGGCTGACAGTATGGAGACAATCTCTGAAATGAAAACCTTTGCCTAAGGGAATGTGGGAGCACTGAGCAGCTTGTTGTCTCCCTCGCTTTCCCAGTCTCCTGGAGGCTTGTGAGTTCTCAAAATACCTGTTTTCTCAGGGATTTATTGGTCTAAGCCACATAATTTACATTACAACTGTGTAATTTGCTTCAGTGGAGGAGAGAAAACAGGAAAGGATCCAAGACAGGATTGTGTTTAGTAATTTAGTACTAAATTACTAAATAACTAAACACAGTGGTAATTTTGTAATTGCTATTACACATTTAATAGTAATTTAGTAATTTAGAGGTGACGGGAAGAAAATAGCTGGGACATTGAAGTGACATGGATACATTTTGGGAGTGTGGACTCCAAAGCAATACAAATTTTGAAGTATTAATTAGTACACAAGCTGAATTTACTTTATTGCTGATACTCTTCCTAACTGAAGAACAGGTATTTTCCATAGATGATAACATCCTAGAAAGCTAAAGATTGTGATACAATAAATTATACTGGAAAATAGTTACCAATGAACATGTTGGGTATATTAGTTACATATAACCTGCAATCATGAGAGGAATTACATTTCAGAAGAAAAGCCAATGCTATTTTGTGTTTTGGCATTGCCTTCAGTTTTCAATATCCTTCTTGTGGTTAAAATAAAGAAATCATACTGGTTTTATTTATTCATGTGCTGTGCTTGATGCTAATAATTTTAGGACAATTATTAATAGTCTCCTACAAAATTGAGATTTTTGTTTCCTAAATTTTCCAGAAATATCTGCCTGATATACTCGAAGTGTCAGTCATATCTCTTCTTATTCCTTGCATCAAAAAGCCTTTCTGAAGTCCCAGTCTTAGAGATTTTTCTTCTTTACTTTTTTCTCTTTTTTTTTTTTTTTTGTCACAAGACTATTTTCTATGTTGAGAAAGACAAATTTGGAGAACAATAAACTCTTTGTGTCATTATAGATGGCTGTGTGTATTTAATCTTGGTGATTTACTTGCCTACTAGTTTATAAGCTGCCTAAAAAGCCTGAGTTTAAATTTTTTAAGGACTTTTTCCTTGCAGCGTTTTGGTATGTCTTTTATTTTAAAGAAATATTTTTAATTATCATAGGCAAAGTTTGAGGCATGAGTGTTTAAGGACTAAATTTTTGGCATCAAGAGAACAGTGGTTTATTTTGACGATAAGCAAATTATACTTGCAGTCCTTTTCAAGGCAATAAAAATAAACTAAATAACAGTAGGCAGGGTGTGAGAATTCAGAGAGATTTAATCATGTGTTTTTATTATTAGGAATTGTTTACTAAGTCTTGCATGCTAAGTTCAAAAGAATTATATACGCTGCTAACGTGTTGTTGAAGCTTCTGTCAAAAACTTATTCTCTCTTTTAAAAAATTAGGAATTTTTTGAAAAGAAGAAACTTAAATCAAAGATGAAGCTTGTGGGAGTATCATCTCCTAAAAGTTCAGCAGTCAGTTTAGATCTCCTCAATCTATATGTTGTTAACCAGATATCAACCAAAAAAGACAACACCGGTGAGTTTAGTGTAACAGTGTTCTGACTTCACAGTTAACAGAATCAGTTATCCTTAACTATTACTGCTATTATTTTAGTTCTTGTTCTTCTGCTTATAACTTAATGCTCAAATAAGTGTTGCTTTATTTTTAAAATAAAAAATTTTAAGTAAATACAAAAACTATGATTGAATAAAAAGTCAGGACATAAGAGGAATCAAGTCACCTTGCCTACTGCCTACTTCACCTTTAAAGCCTTCTACACTTATGCACCCTCCTCCTTCCATTCATTAATTTTACCCTACATCCATTTCTTTTACCCTTTGCCATTGAATGGGTCCATTTGTATTCCACTTCCTCTTTCATAACTTTTGGGGGGCATTTGGAATAGTCTGTCAGTTCTACCCAGAGTATCTTTCTTAAAATCCATCATTAAGCTCCTAAAAAAACATCTCTATAACTTGAGTTCCAACTCTTCACATGTAGATGTGGGGCTTAGGGACATGGTTTAGTGATGCACTTGGCAGTGTTAGGTTAACGGTTGGACTCAATGATCTTAAAGGTCTTTTCCAACCTAAAAGATTCTATGATTCTATGATACTTATCTCTGTGACATATTCATAAACCAGATTGTGGAGAATTTGTTGTCCTATGCTCAGGAAGATTAGAAAGTGACTGAGGAGGGCAACAGAGCCTGTCTACACACAGAAGCTGACCATAGATAATTTTATACTATAATGCCATTTAGAATAGAGCTCTTGCATTGCTAGTAACAAAAGAAGCAAAAAATGTGGCTTTAAATGTATTAAGAAACCTAAACCAACAGCTTTTGTACTCTAATGAAAATTCAGGAAGCTCAAAACTTTCTCCAAGCCCAGCACTGACATTCCAAATACTTTCATTGCAGAGAACCTGAGGAAGCCAGTCCACATTGATATCACTGAAGATGTAAAAATACCCGTTAAGAGGCACAACATTGAGCTTCCTGTGTCACCACTACGTACGCAACATAGGTCAAACTTAGATGACATCCAGAACAGGTACTTGTATAAAGTAGGCAGTAGTTAAGCTATAATGAAGTTCTGGAAAAGTTATTTCATGATGGTCTTATATTTGGGGTATTAAGTAAACATAAATATATGATTATAAGATGAAGAAGTTTCACAATCACTCCTGGCATTCCAGTGACACTATGAGAGATTAAATAAATGTATTCTAAATAAAAAACTGTACATGAAGCTGAGAGATTTAAAAAAAGAAAAAATGTTTCTTTACTCATGTCAGGTACATACACTAAGTTTATCTCACAGAGCAGGGTATTCAAACAGCATTTTCCACTTACACAGTTTTCCTATCCAACTTCAGACCCTCTAAAGTGACTGCCACACACACTGGCTGCTCATAACTGCTTAAGAATCAGGCCTTCTTAGGATGTGTGGAAAAATATTCTTAAATTATTTTGAAATTAATACTCAGAATGTTTTTGATCTTATAAATCTTATATCTTGTATTTCATAGGCTGTTTTTATTCATTTTACAAGGTTACAAAAGCAAGTATTGGACAGCAGAAGGCAGCATCTCTCAGAGAAAGTAAAATACCAGAATAACGTAAGTAAGTTTATTGTTCTCACCGATGTAAAGCTAAAAATGTGCAGCAATGACTGTATTTTTAAGTGATTTTTCAAAGAGTGACCAAATCTCATGGATACTGAAACATGTGAAGTCTTCCTCTTTAAGGCTATATTGATATGTTATTTGCCAATCATATTTTATATTTGTTCATGCTATTTCTTACATATTTCTTGAAAAGCTCACCTTGTTTTAGGCATTTTCTAAAATACTTAAGAATATCTGTGCTCTAAGCTAGTCACAAAGGACAGAGATTATGGGAAAGAGACTGAAGCCAACAGCAGGTAAATTAAAAACAATATGCAGAAATGTGAAATGATGAAATGTGAGAAGCATAGACAAAAGTGAGTCTTTACAGGAACTTAAGTACAAGTCTCAGTGGATACAACTGGGAAGTTCGTACACTCACTGAGGTTGCAGTGAAAAACATTCTCTAGATGGAATTTAGGCTTTTTTTTAATGACCCATTCCACTGTTGCATAAAAACCCAACTAAACAACAACAACAAAAAGTTAGTAAATCTGTTAGAAGACAGTTAGTTTACGTTACTCAGACTTGCTTGATAATATAGCTCCACTGACTCCGGCTGTTTGTATCAGATAGGACTCTGAGGAAAAGATGCTTGCACAGTATTGTTCTGTATGTTCTTGGCCCATTCATGTTGCCAAAGCATCTTTTCCTAGAGTGAGAGAGACAGATGTTTTTCTAGTGTTAGAAGTTCCTTTCTTTTGAGTCAGGAAGAATTACTTAGTATGAGTGAAAAGTTTACCTGTCTAATGTGTTTTAGCCAAGATCACGTGAGCTGCCACTACTTTCTTGGATATTGCATTAAGTCAGCCTTCCCTTATGACTCTTTTTCATCTGTTTCTTGAAGACAGAGAGGACATATTTCAGATTTAGTGTGGCCAGAAATAATGGATCAAAATGATAGCTAAGTTTGTCTTCAACCTTCCCTTGTATGGACAGATTTATACCAGTTCGTCAAAACACATGATAATGCAGTATTGCACATCCAGAAATCTAATTTAATGTATGGATCAAAAAATAAAGTCTAAGGCCTGTATGTTGCAAAGAACTGTTTTTAAAATCTTTGTAAATTGAAGTATATCCAATTTAAGTAATTAAGATGTATTCACTTTATTAAACAGAAAGAGGGGCTATACAATTCATAATTTTCAGCTTTCTGGAAACTTACAGTTTTGTGGTACGAAGATTTTGTGCAATTAATGTACAAGACTTTTGCACTCCATTAGTAGTTTGTGCTTCTGTCGCTTGATAAGCTGGATTACAGGCATTACTTCCATGTAGCTATGGATACAGTGACATTTCATGAGCTTTGCCTTCAAATTTCTCCTTGTGTTCTGATCTGCTTGATATAGCATTGTTAGTATCACAACATGCTGGAGCTCTCTGCTCAATGGAGTAAAATATTCTTCATTTTACTACTTAAGAACCAAGTCAGCAGATCATTTACCTACACATCTAAAGCTAAAAATGTATTTATACCTATCTTTCCTCATGATAACATTTGTGTGCATGCTTCAACTTAAGTAGGTACTTCTGTGTTTCCCTGAAATAAGCCCTTATTACCCTATGTTTTTCATGAAAAAATCATATCAGAATACATGAAAATTTTCTCTTGCATGTGGTATATGTGCAGAGATGTAAAAGATATAGAAAGGTTTGATTACTTTGAACTTTATGCTTACAACAAAACAGTTTTAGATAAATAAATGTTTCTTTGCTATATTTTGTCTAGTTATCACATGTAACAGAATTAATGTATGCTGACTCTAGTATGGAACATGAAGACAACATAGCAAGAGCTTTTGATGTCTGTCCATTGTCGTCTTCTGTTTTTTGGTCCTCTAACTGTACACAATTTTCGGAAGAAAATTTCAACACAAACCTAATGGGCAACACTTGGGAACAGACATATGAAGAGAAGCTGCAAAACCAGGTCATTTCCACAGAATTATTTTAAACTAACTTTCATTTATTTGGGGTGTAGAATTAGTGTAATAGTAAAGACAATTATGAATGATCAACATTTCTTGTAGGCTGGCAAGGAATATTCCATATTTACAAATATATTTGTTTAATTGCTATGAAATATGTTTAACTTGAGCTTTTGTTCACTGAGCTCAGTATCACTGATATCTGCAGAAAGAGAGTTAGTCACATACCACTGGCTTTCTTTTGTTTCTTGCTTGTAAAGTTGGTTAAAGAAAGCTTAAATGTATTAGTTATAAATACAGCTTTCTTAAATGTATAATTAGTATAACTGGGTATTGTATGATCCCAGGTGATCACTGTGACCTAATTTGTAATGATGTAGTGTCTCAGTGGGAAACACAGTTCTTACAGTATTCTCAATGCTCCTAAAGGGATTGAGAAAAGCCTGCTGTTTAATTCAAGTTAAGTTTAAGAAATGATTGAAAGTTATTTCTTCTGATGCATGTTACTATTTTTTTCTTTTTGTTCACTTTGAGGTTCTTAAAAGAATCATCCTTAGAAAAGTAAGAGCAAATATAATATGCTTTATTTTTAGAAAATATATTATTTATTGAAAATAATAAACCAAATTCTATATGTATCACCAGTGGTATTTTAAAGTCTTGACCTAAGTGCGGAAGGAGTACTTCAGGGCTTCAGAAGGGCAAATGTTGCATTGTTCATGGAAGGAGTAGGCAGAAACCCACAGGAAACTGACCTAAAGGACAAAGGAGCCCAAGAAAGGTGTTTTCAAAACACAAGGACAGTCCACCTCAATGTGCAAGAGAATGAGTAGGTCCTGGAGGCCAGTTTGGCTGAATCAGGGAACTCCTGACAGAGCTCAAATGCAAAAAGGAAGTGTGGAGGGAAGGACGGACAGCCCAGGAAGAATACAGAAGCATCCCCTGAGCTTGGAGGGGTGGCATTAGGATGGTCAGAACTGAAACTCAGAAGGGATGAGAAGGGCAGCAAGAAGGACTTCTATAGGTATGTCATCAGCAAAAGGAAACCAAGGAAAATGCTGTCCACTGCTAGATAGAGTTGAGACCTAGTGACAAAGGACATGGAGAAGTCTGAGGCACTCGAGACCTACTTTGCTTCAGGCTTTTCTGACAAAGTCTGTTCTTTGGCACATCTTCAAGCTCAGTAGAGAGTTTTGGGGAGAGTGGTACAAAACAGTAGTGAAGGAACAAGTTAGGGAATCCTTAGTAACCTGGACATAAAGAAATAGATGGGACTGGACAGGGTGCATCCAACTATATTGAGGGAGTTAGATGACAGAATCATAGAATCAAAGAATCATTTAGGTTGGAAAAGACCTTTAAGATCATTGAGTCCAACCGTCAACCATGGCCACTAAACCATGTCCTGAAGTGCCTTGTCTACGCACTTTTAGAATACCTCCAGGGATGGTGACTCAACCCCTTCCCTGGGCAGCCTGTTCCAATGCCTGACAACCCTTTCAGTAAAGTAATTTTTCCTAAGACATCACTGCAGGGCAGATGTCTGTCATCTTCGAAAGACTGTGGTGATCAGCTCCTCAGCTTTCTATGGTGAAAGCTTCTCAGTGACAAGAAATGGACAAATGTTAAGCCCATCTGCAAAAACAGCGTGATCTGGGGGAATATCATCTTGCCTTTGTCCCTGAAAGGATTATGAAGCTAGGCCTCCCAGAGGCAGTTCCATGGTACATGAAGAACAAGAAGGTGACTGGGAACAGCCATCATAGATTTACCAAGGCCATACCATGCCTGATGAACCTGATTGCCTTCTGTGATGAAATTACTAGCTCTATGAATAAGGGAGAGCAGCAGATATTGTTTACCTTGACTTTAGGAAGGCTTTTGACAAGATTTTCCATGTGATCCTAGTAGCCAAAGTGGGGAGGTATGAACCAGATGAGTGGACAATAAGATGGGTAAAAAACTGGCTGTTACCATCATGCTCAAAGTAGTTGTCTGTCAGCTAAAGTCTAATCGGCAAGAGGTCAGTAATAGCAGGGATCTCCAGACATTAATTCTAAGTCAGGTACATCTTCATTAGAGAGTTGGACATTGGGACAGAATGCACCCTCAGCACCTCAACAGGTCATGAATGACACCAAATTGGCAGAGAGATCATTACAGTAGCAGGGCTGCTACTCAGAGGGATCTTGACAAGCAGAAGGTCACCGGGAACTTCATAGGGTTTAACACAGAGAAATGCAAAGCCCTGCACCTTGGGAGAAATAATGCCACGCATCAATGCAGGTGGGGACCAACTGAGTAGGCAGCAATTTTGCAGAGAAGGACCTGAGGGTGCTGGTGGACAACAAGTTGTACATGAGTCAGCAGTGTGCCCTTGTAGCAGTGAAGGCCAACTGCGTAGAGGGCTGTATAAGAAAGAGCATACCCAGCAGTCAAAGGCAAGTGATTATTTCCCTCTGCACAGCGTATGTGAGAACACATCTGAAATACTGTGTCCAGTTTTGGGACACCCTGTATAAGAGAGAGATCAAAAAACTGTAGCAAGGCCAAAGAAGGGCCACAAAAATTGTTAGGAGGTTGCAGCACATGATGCATGTGGAGACACTGAATGAAGAGGGTTTTCATAGCCTGGGAAAGAGAAGGCTATGGGGGTGTGGGGTGAACTAACTGCTGTCTTCCACAGTCTAAACAGTTACAGACAGGACAGAGCCAGAGGTACAGAGTGAAATGGCAAGAAGTAAAAGTTTCAAGTTTCAACAATGGAAATTCTGTTCATATAGGAAAAAATATTGTCACAAAAGTAGCTAAGCACCAGAAGAGGCCATCCAAAGTTTGTGGAATCTCAGTCCTGAACAATCTGGTATAAGGTTGAAGCTGGCCCTACTTTGAGCAGGTTGGGCTAGATACCTCTTGAGGTCCCTTCCAGACAACAGCTTTCTATAATTATGTGATCTTCAGTGGAACAGTCAGCTTGTTACAGTCTATCAAGCTTGTTCATACTATGGGACGATGGGGTGCTAAAAGGACATTTTACATATTAATAGTGATATGCAAATATGGAAAAGTATGAGTTATACAGAATTCAGGATGTAAGGAGGTTTGGGCTTCTACTGTAAAGATAAACAGAAGTAAAAATAGTGGGAAAACATGTATATTGTTTGCAAGCCCAACTTGAAAGTTTTAAACACTGTAACTATTATATATATTCAGAGTTTGACAGCTGCCTCTGTTTTCTCAGCCAGAAAATAGTTCTGATCAAGACTCTTGGATTACAAAACCTCTAAGCCAGTGTATTTTCAGGAAGTCTGGTACAGTGCCTCAGGAACTGTTTAAGCCATTGCATAGGTAGGCAGTGATTTTACCTTAAAGAGAGAAATAACAATCAAGTTTAAGTAAGAAAAATACTAAGATAATATGAAGCTAATTGCTACTTAATTTTTCACTGATTTTTGGTGCTTTTCAAATATAAATTGAAATTAAATGGAAAGACTGAACGTACCAAGATATTTAAATTTGTTGAAAGGCAGAAAAATGTTAATTTTAGGTAGGCACTTGGAGCCATGATCTATTTTTTGCAACATCACAAACATGATGGTGTTACTGAATTCACCCCACCTGAGAAGCATAGATTTACTAAGAGGCCGCAGGGGGGGTAGCTGCCCCAGCTTTCATTAGTTCCGGTCACTGTTGCAAGTGCTTTTCTGATGACCTTGATGCTGCAGCAATTGAGCAACTTCACCTACATTGTTTACATTTGGGATTCCAGGAACAAAGCATTTTCTTTCCTTCTCTTTCATATGTTCATATGTGATCCTACTATAGCTTTTTTTTTTTTTTTTTTAGAATTGGTTCAGTAATACTTTTATGAGAATATACATTTTCTTTTTAAAAGAATGGATAGAAATCTAGAATATATTTCTTTTTGTAAGCACTGATTAAAAATCTTTTTAATCACAGGGGGTTTAGCTCCAGACTCATTTATACTGAACATTTTATTTCAATTTCTTTCCAGTGGCTCTTCCCTTGGATCTAGAGGTCTTAAAGGGCTAATCTTTATATATATTTTTTTTATTCTGTAAGTCTGCCATCTGGTTGAAAGTTCCTGTCAGTCCCTAGCTTTGGCTGGATAGAGCCATAAAAAGGCCATATATTATTTTGCTCTTCCTGAAATACCTACAGCCTGTTTGCCTGGGGAGTCAAGTGACTGATAAGCTCACTGACCACATGATAACTAGATGAACACATCAGTTTCCAGTCTTAGCCACCTTAACTTTCTCTTTCTCTCTTCTCCCAGCTTCTCCCGGCTTTCTCCAGCAAAACCTAAAATGAGGATAACATTCACCTTGCTGTATATCTTGGTGAATTCCCAATGAATAGCTTTACATTAAAGCCCTACATAAGGTTATCTCACCTACGTCTCCCCTTTCATTTCTCCACAGGCCCTCAGGCCTGCACTCATGTACTTATGGCACCTCCCTTAGTCCTCTGCCCATTCATGGCTCACTAACATCTCATTTCCATCTTTCCTTCAAATCCATTTCTTTCTATATCATCCTTGTTTTGTTTTCACCCATTGTAGCCATAAATTCTCAGACCTCAAGAGCTGGCAGTTCTTCTGGGAAGGGAGTTTCTTTTGCTGTACATGAAAAGTAGAGTATAAACTTATACAATTGTTTAATGTAATTGTAATACACTGATGAGGTAATCGATGTGCATACGTCTGAGAGCTGTGGTGCCTCAAGATCATTAAATATTAACTAAAAATTTTAGATGTCTTATTTCCTCATCTACTACTAACTTTTATTTATCATTACAAAATGTTCAGCTGGAGTGAAGAAGAAGCCTCTGAATTGCTTCACAAAATGGTTTTACCTTCCTCATGTAGATCTATCCAGGTTTCTTGAGAAACAGACTCCAGTGTGTTTAGCCTTTTAAAACTGTTCTGGTGAGCTTTCTGTAAGTAGAGGACACTACTTTCTCATTTAACTTCTCTAGGCTCTTTATCCAGTTCCAAGTATTTGCTGATCAAAACATTATAGAATTTTTCTCCAGTAAGAGCTTTCTGTACTACATTTCAGTTTTCAAGTTCCATTGATAGCATTGCTCAAAAGTTTTTAAAGAAAGAGCATTCTTTTTTGAATGGCTGCCTTTTTGCCAATTATCTGTGCTTCAGAAGCCTCTCAACTTGTTGCTCAGATTTTCTGAAAGGTCAGTCAGCAGATCAAGCCTAGAAAAAAGCAGTGAAAATGTTAGATTAAGAGCCAAGTAAGTGAAAACATGATAGCTTTCATGCTAAGGATGCTAGCATGATATGATATCAAAACCACTACTATCAGAAGTGGGGTAGGGAAGTATGGGCAAAAGAAAATGTCTGATGGGCCTCCTGACAGTGAAATAGAAAAATTCTGTGCTGAATTAGGATTAATGAACCCAAGTACAAATGGCAGTCACTTGCTAAAAGACCAGGAATTAAGGAGTACACAGAGCTGCTTATGGGCTTATAGGAGCGAACTGTAGTCTCGAAGAACAAACTATTTTTATGAAGGAAGAAGCCATTTTCCTCTTTTTCTTTTTTTTTCCCCCAAAGTGGCCTTCTTTGGTCAGCTGGTGGAGCAGCAGTGACATACTGTGGCTGATTTTATAAATCACAGTTCCCTACTCAGGGGTGTGCTCCATGGCTTGGTATGTTTGGAGACATCATGAAACAGAACTCCTTTTAAATCAACCTTACTATAAAGTGGAAATAAAATACAGAACACTTTTTTCAGTTGAAGTAATGTACATTTGGGACAAAAGCAAGTGTGATGAGCAGTAAAGTCTTTGAGACTTTTATCACCAAGTTATCATAATTTGTTGTTTTAGCAGTTAGTATTTTGCTTATTTATGTACTGAGCAAACTATTTTTTCTTTTCTAACCCCCCTTCCACCTCATCCTCCATCTCCAGGCTAGACTATATGAATTCTGCCAGGAAATATCCAGTGATAATGACCAGTAATGAATCAGAAAACAGTGAAGGAATGAAAGAACCATTGTTTGATGTTGTGAAAGAAACTGCAGAACTGAAACCTCCCGAAGATGGAAGTGATTTTTCCTTTCTGGCACTGTTTGAAGATGAGAGCCAACTAACCTATAATAATCCTTCCACAAAGCATTTTAATCCTGTTGTTAATCAAAGCAGTACTGCCATTTTTTTCATTGATCCTGATGATAGAAATCAAATGACCAACAGAAATTATCCTTATTATAGTAGAGAGGATTATTCTGCAATGAATGCAAAAAAAAGTTCTGTAGATAGACACCTTGAAGGCATTTTCACAGCTCCAGAACAGGTTTTACTTAAAAGTAACAATGCCTCAAATGCAAGCTACAAGAAAACCAGTGAACTTCATAAAACCCACCTGCAGGACTCTCATGAGGGGCAGCACTACTTCATACCTTCTGAAAAGAAAGAAAAAACAGCAAACCTTGAAAAAATTGGTGCGTGACAATATTTTAAGAACATATATTCTGGGTTTTATTCTCCTTTTAAAGGTTTTATAACCAGAGATATATCTTCCCTGAACAAAAACATATAATGAATCTTCAGAATGCAGTAATTTAATTTTAAATCCAATTATTTAAATTAGTTTTAAAAATTGACAGAAGCATTTGTTTTCAAATTGAGTTTATGCTATTGCATTTTAAAGTCAAGGTTTCCTTTTTTATTCTAGAGACATTTGCTTATCACCATGATCAGCAGATTAATTTAAAGGAGAATGTGCAGAACTATTCAAGAACAAAAAGGTGAGTGCTGTAGAAATTATCAATCCATTAGTGATAACTGTAGAGACCTTGCTGAATTCGAGAAATCCTGCTGATAGGACATGAAGGCAAAATTCTAAACAGTATTACTGAGGTCTGGTGTTTTCCCAGTGTAAACAGTAGTGAATAAACTTATGCATGGGTAAGCCCTTTATACCATTGTTCATCTGCCTATAGTAAGTACAGAGAAAGACTTCTTCATGGGACAGTTTTGAGTCCCTGAATTTAAGCTGTTGCTCTGACTTGCCCTCTAAAAGACCCTGTCTCCTTCCACTGACTACAGAGGAAGTTAGTGTCTGGGCTAAAGTTAGCATATGTAAGTAAGTAAGTAAGTGCCCTGTGTTTTACAAAAGATGGTTTTATCAAAGGGTCCAATCCATAGCACCTTCCATTTTACAAAGCAGCACTATCTTCTGTGATCTCTCATATTACATTTTGCATTTCAACAGAAGTAAATTTTGTGAAAAACAGATTCTTGGTGTAAAATCTCAAGTTCAGAAATAAGTTTAATGATCTCAATAGTGGGAAGCATTTCATGGTTACTGAAGACAAAATAAAAATTGAAGACAAAGAAGTCACCAGTAATGACTTTAATTTGGAAAGAAAATAAAAGTACAGGAGAGGAAATCACTTACCGGAGAACTCTGTGTTTCCATCCCTCAGTGACGTGGAGTCTGCACAAGAATCAGCCTGGAGACAGAAGCAGCTCTTTGGATTTGAAGAGGTAACTTTTTAAAGAGACATATTTTTTGTCAAACCTACTGTTTGCACCATTCATTCGAGGTGTAGAAGGAATGTCCACAACATTTAGAAACTGAATTTAGCTTCACTTAATTAACTTCTGTGGAAGCTTCTTTTCCATCATGGTTTATATAAAGAATTCAGAAAGAACAGCTTCTAGTTAAGTGGTTCAGTTAGTCCTTTCAGGGCCATAATTTACATGGTTTGATTTACACCTAAGCTGATGCCTGAAATAAATACGTTTTGTAAGTTACCCATTAACCCTTAGGATCAGATTCTGGAGGCAGTGCCCAGACATTGTATGCAGGACACTTCAGTATTGTAAAGGAGCTTTATGCCAGTATACATATACGGAATCTTTTAGATATTTTGCCCATAGAAGTCACCCAGGTACATACAGTATTGCTCAGAGGTTTTGTACCTCTTAAAATAATTTGCGGCACAGTGCAGTGACTCCTTTATGTAATACAGAAACTGAATGTTCCTCATGTAACCTGAGGTGCTGATCCAGCTGAATCCTCACTATTAACACTTAATCATTTTTAAAAGTTCACAACAGCACAAGAGAAAGAGTATAAGTTTGGAGTGAGTTCCAGTCTTCACGAGATGGAGAAGGGTTAGTACCATTTATACCTTATTAATTAAAAAATCAGATTTTTCTCTACATGTGAAACTGAAACAGTTACTTTTAAAGCCAGGAAGAAGTGTTTTGATCTTTTTAGGATGTTACATTTGATGAGGGCTTGTATTTTTTGATTCATGCAGCGCTGTATAAAGACTAGCATTACCAGGTAACTAAGAACTATCTCTGTTTGCTTTACATTGAAGAGGTAAATTCAGGTTAACTTCTCTCTGGTGAGTATTACACACATATTTTTCATTGTCCCATTTCCTCCAAAGTTGTCCCCTAAACTGAAAAGCCAGGTCTGAAAGTAGGGGGTAACTGCTGAAAAAAAAAAAAAAAAATATCCATGAGAGAGGTCAAGAGTATTAATCTGAACACCACAACTCAAGTTTACTAACATCACCATATAGTAAAACTGCCAAGTAAATGCCAGTCATTTTCTTTCTTTCTATTCCTGCAGCCCTCAGCTGATTGGAAGAAAACTTGGACATGTTTTCTGTATTAATTAATATCTTCATTAGATTTTTGACATGTGCCATTTTACTGGTCCAGTCTTTACTAATCTTTATTCTCTTCCACTAGACTATATGCTGTCATTCCACATGTGGACAGAGGGGAGTCAGCTCCTTTTTGCTTCCTCAGTAGCTGTAGTGGTCAGCTGTGCTGGCTGCATTTCAGAGCAGAAGATCTCACTAGGACCTCCAAGAGAAAAAATATGTAACTTGTATGGCAGCCAATATGTGCAGGGGGTTTGCTGTGTTCTCTCCCTGCCCTTGCTCTACAGAGTCCTTCATCCTTTTGGGTAGCACGGTTCTGCTGCTGGTGCACGCTGCTGATTAACAGCATAGCTGAAGCTTTGGGGCACCCATTTCACACTTTCTGTTAAGATGTGTTGTCCTGAGAGGAAAAGAATTGGCTATTGCCAAGAACTAGATTGACCTTGCTAACAATTTATTCTTTAAAAAGTATCTTAAAAGTGCACCAGAAGTAGTAATGTTTAGTTCTGTATGCTGTACTTGGGAGTTGGATGTTTGGGGAATTTCTGGTGAGTAAGCTTTCTTTCCTTTTCATCTCCTTTTTCAGATGTGGAGTCCTCACTCAGCAGTCAGTCCCCCTGCTACTCTCCAAGGCAGACAGAGAGCTGTTTCAGCTCTAGTCCTGACACAGTGGGTACTGCCCCTTTATAGGTTTGCAGGGGTTCATTTGAATGATATCTGTATGCCTGAGTGCATCTAAGGGTGGATGTAGCTGGAATCTTATTTATGGTTTTGTTTTGTACAAGGCAACTTCATGCATGAGGAAGACAAGAAATGTTGAGCTGTAAATTTTCCTAAGTAGTTTCACAGACGTGTGGTCTGGTCTCTTGATAACACAGGCCTTGTAGAATTACAGTAACATGACTGTGGGGAGGTGCTAAGCAAGCTTCTGCGTTCTTCGTTGATGTATATCTGCCTTACATTACATGCCTGTAAGGCAGGAGGATTTGACACACTGTGTGTTTTTCAGCCATTCTTGAACACAAAAATGCCACAATGTAATAATATAAATTTTGTGTGAGAGTAAAGGTCTACCTTACTCACCTTCTCTTCAACAAAGGCCAGGAGTGCACCCTTGGAGAAAGAATGAAAAAAAACCCCAAACAACCAAAACCAGACAGTTCTGGCCTTTCTGTTTATTTCATTAACTTAGTTATTAGCTAGTCATTAACTTAGTCCTTAGTTATTGAACTATTTAAACAGTTGCATTCACACAAGTCTGTTTAAACAGTTGCTTTCACACACTTCTGTTCAAACAGTCTGAAGAAGAAGACACAGTCAAAAAGAAGGAATATCTGAATGAACAGTCCCTGAAGATCAACGACGCCAGCCTAGTCTCGGCCTCAGCAAGCACAGAGTCCCCCAAGACCTCTCACACCACAACCATGCCTCTCCAGCCCAGCAGTATTTTGACTAGAGACGAAGCAAACCATCTTCGGGAGAAAGAGTCTATTTTATGTGCCACAGAGGAGGAAAATGAAAACCACACTGCCCCATCTGAGGGCAGCTCATTACACCCAGCCCTTAAAAGAGAGCGTGTCACTCTCAGTACCAGGTGTGAAGTTTGGTCGCAGACGGAGAGCTCTGTAACAGCAGTAGAGAAAGTGGATGTTGCCACCCAGTGTGGCTCCATGCGGGTGTGCAGCTGTGGGAGCTCCCTCCCCTCTGCCCACAGCCCAGGGGGGGTCCCTCCGCCCAGCACCGCAGGCACCGCTGGAGGGCACAAAATGCCAGCACATGAGGTGCTGCAGCCTGCGGGCACGGGCAGCACAGCAGGAATAGCGGCGTTTTCTTCTGAAGCTGAGTATCTGAGTTTGGCTGGCAGAAGGACTCTAGAGGTGCGGAACTACGTTGATATATTGAAGGAGGGAGGTAAGCAGTGACCAGCTAGAATGGCACGTAAAGAATACAGAAGTTTTGTCCTGTTCTCAGTGTGTTTCATTTAACAGGCATATTTTGATTTTTCTAGCCTGGTTAGACAAAATGTTTTTTGGCTGTTTGTTTGCCTTAAGTTATTATTAACTATGGACTTCTATCTACCTACTGCTATCTCTAACTATGGATTTGTATAGATGTCCAACTGTTAACATAGGATTTTACAATAGCCTAGTAAATATAAACCTTAGGAATTGCTTGGCTTTCCCACCATATATCCATAGGATTCTGTAGTTTGGGATTGACTTTGCTTCTCTTGAATAATGGAAAGATTGTTTCAGTTCAAAACATATTTGATGTGGCTCTTAGTTCAGAACTATTGTCTGATTCTTACCTATTTTAACAGGCAAACTAGCCTTTGCCATATGTTTGTACTAAATACAAAAATGGGAAACAACAGAAAATGTACATCTGCACACATAGAATAGAATGTAATTTAAGAACAACTAATTTATTAATTTTCACAAAAAAAAAAAATGCTTAATTTTCTTCCCATAGGAGATTTATTGATTCATTCTCTGGCTGTTAATACTGACGAATCTTTTATGTTTCTGTATTTTGCCTGCAGATTGAAAATCTGAAATGCTTTCCTCTTCATTTCAGTATCTGTATGAAGCTATAAATCACAACAAATAAAAGTTTCTGATAATATTGTTTCTAAGTTATATTCTTTCCTTCTAAAAAAGTTCCTAGTAAAGGGGAGACTCACTCTGTTACTGACATCTTCTACTTATATATCCATACACTTTTACTTACATATCTATCTATCTATATATCTATCTTATGTGTGTGTGTGTGTGTGTGTGTGTGTATACACTGGCATTAGCCAGCTGGCTGTGTGCAGGGATCCTGTTCTTTACAAACAGGGATTGGACAAAAGCTATGCTGGAGACTACTCCTTAAACAGTGCAGGAGATTTGCTTTTGTAAGGTTAATATGTTGTGCTTTCTCCCTTGGAGATAGCTGTTAAAAGATTCACTGCCCTTTTTCCCACCAGGTTGGTTTCTTTTATTTCTACATTTTTTAATAAAAAGTTTTGTGGATGAAGGGCTGTGTGTCACTGAGCCCTGAGGAGACTCGTCACCATTCTTTGTTCTTATCATCAAAGTATTGGCTGTGTTTCCTGCCAGCTTTTATTTTTGAAGCCAAGAGGCATTTTTAAAAGAAGGTCTACATTGCTCAACAGTTTGCAGGTTTATGGCTATGCCATTTTGAAATTAGTGTCTCAGAAATTTCAGTGGACTTTTCTGTACTTGGAAGAAAATAGCATTGTCTTTTATATATATAAATTGCATACATGGGAAGTGGTTTGCAGAGCCAGACTTCTGAAATGTGTAACTATCATTTAGCCAATTCACTGCCCACTTCCTAAGGCTTGACATAAGCAGATTTTCTTTTTTAGGTTCTCTCAGTTTATTGTCCAAGTGAGCTCTCTAACCATTTTTTTATCTGAAACTGCAATGTTCATCTTCTTCACAGGAACTATAATTTATTTGAATAACAGCTATGATTTGCTGAAAGCTCAGCCATTACCGGTGGTTTGTAAGGCACAGTTGTTCGCTCATTGTTACGAAGCCCGTTCAGATTGTGCCATGCCAGCAGCTGCCCGTGCTGGCCTGAATTAGGACATCTCTAAGGCGTGCATTTTCCCAGCAATCCCATGCCCGGTATGTACCTGTCAGCCTTTCCAGTGGTGCGTCTCCAGCTTCACCACCCTCCCCATGGCCAATGCCGCTCTAACTCGCTTGGTCTGCCGTCCTCCTGCAATATGCTGTGGCAGAGGCCAGTGAATGGAATGTTACAGCTAAAAGCTCCAGCTTTATACTTTAGATTTGAGGTTTTTTATTAGACTGGCAGATGTAAAATTGCCACATGGCCAGAGAGCTCTCTGGTGGCTGTGCTTAGAGAGATGCTGAAGTGACCCAACGTCAGGTAAACTGCCATTAACTTGCAATGGAAATTATACTCCTAATTTCTGTGAGAGTGGCACCATTGCTGGGGCTTTTACATTTTGTTTTGGTTTACAGCAAAGCGAGCTACCCAAGTTCAGGCAGGTACTCCTGATCCACAGAGCTAGCCACTGAGCGACACTGATTCCCAATCTGCTCCTGTGAACCTATGGGACAAAGAGTGCAGGTCAGAACTGGGAAAGAGAGCTGGTTGCACTGTATGGACATATGTGTGTAGAGGTTTCAAGTGAAGCAATACATCTTTATTAAGTTATCTCTCATATCTCTCATAATTTAGAGCCTTTCAGTGGATATAGCTTATTTTCACTTCAGTCACTAACATAGAAGTTTTCAAAATTTGTCTGATTCCAGCCTAGATTGCACCATTTCCCAGTAAGGGCTGAAATTACGCAGCTCAGTGCCAGACACACATTTTCTGTCTGGCTGTACATGAGAGTTGCATGCATGTCTCTAGTGCAGTAATTCATCACCTGGGATATATCAATCACCGTAGATAATCATGTTCTAAAGCCTTTGGATGAGAGTGTATAAAATCCAATTACCTTATGATTTTTACCTGTAATTGCAAAGCAATCAGAAGAAAGAAAACTATCTTTGTAGTGGTATGTGTGCTGGCAATGAAGATAAATATGGCAGCGTGCTCTTTTTAGCCACTAGAGAAGTATTTACGTTACTATTATTGCATTAGAAGAGAATCATGCTTTCTCCTTATCTCAGCACCAGTCTCCCCCTCTGCTCAGGTGCTTTCTTTCACCTGATTTTTCATGACTTTTGGGAAGAGCTGAGTTTGGTTTAAGAGGAATCTCCTCTCTCTCAGAGGTAGCCTCAAATCATGCTTTCTTCAGCTGATACTTCAGCAGCCGATGTTATTAATCCACCGACATCTGTAACCTACAGTAATGACCATCATCCCACTATACACATCCAGGCACCACCAGCTTTCTGTGAGGCAAAGGTGTAGCCAGAGATGCTCCTTTCTCATCCATGTTAATTTTCCTGGCAGTGTGCTAAGCCTCTGGGGAGGTCACAGAAATGTATATGTTTTTAACTGTGTTTGGTAAGCATCAATTGTAAGTTGAGTTTTGTTGGGGAAAAGGACAGAAGGGTACCTGTAATTAACCAAAACCTGGGAGCATTGGTTTAACCGTGGCACTTGAATGCTTCTGAATACAGATGGAAGGAAAGACTCTCTCGCTGAAAGCGTTACCCTAAGCTTCAGTCAGAAGCAGTTTTAATGTGCAGCTGGTAACCTTTTTTCCTATAAAATCAGCTCTAATTACAGTAACCTGCAAGGTAAGGTTTTCTGGGCAAGCGCCAACAGAAGTTTTGTTTCATTAATGGGGCAGTTTGTTGCTGGATGTTATTATGCCAAGAGCTTCCACAAACTTTGTAGAAATCCTTATTTCATTTTCATGAAGGATTATCATCATGCGAATGAGACGCTTAAGTCTTCATACAAGTGATTATTTCTCAGGTGGAAACTGTTGGTGAATTGGCTTTTTAAGGGTTTTAGCAGACAGCAGATTCAGGAAGGATGAGGTTTCCTGGAAAAAATACTCAATTCTCTGCATCCAATGCCTCATCTGTCCCCACAGAAGTGAATGACCTTTCTGCAATGTCTTCTTCAGCCTCTTCTCACTGACGGCCTCTGATGGGTTAGAGCTGACAGTCCCAGTTACCCAAATCGCAGCTTGCTTCTCCAGGGCTGGTGATATCAAACTCCAACAAGGTCTAATAACTCTCTGAACTGAATACTAAACACTCACCCTCTCACCTCACCACACTGCTGTAAATTCACACCCTACACCTTGATGGTGCTCGCTCTGGGTGCTGCAGCTCTCTGGATGTGAAAGCCAACAGAGACCAGCTCGCAGTGAGCTCCCGCACAGCACGCAGACGGCTGCAGAGGCTGCTGATACACCAGCTCTGTGTGACGTGATGGGGAATCTTGGGCTGAAAGACAGAGGGGTGGAGAGTCAGTGAAGATAAGGCAGGAGGCTGCAAGAGGGTCGTTCTATTTTTTAATAGAGCTGAGATAAAACATTTCCAAATCAACTGTTTGTGCACGCTTGCAGAGAGAGGGCCATGATTTACTGCCTCCGTGTCACGCTCAGCACACAGGGGCTGGCCCGGCCAAAGGACCCGGAGCTGTGGACAATCATAGGACAAGGCAATACATCATATTGCAGATGATTTACTCTGTTCCCCGGGCTGGAGTAATTCTCAGGAAACAGGAGGTCTGCTGCGCTCCCTGCAAACAGATGAATTTTCGGAGAACCCCAGACCAGCTGAAGCTGGCGGGGATCGCTGAGCTTGCCCAGTCCAAGCCCTGCTCGGAGCGGGGCCAGCTGGAGCAGGATGCTCCGGGCCATGGCCAGCTGCTATCACCAGACTCCCAGGCTGGGGATGGGGGGATAAACCGTGCCAGGTAGGTGACCCCAGGGAAGCTGTGCCTGCTCACAGCAGCTGCTGCAGACGGAGGCAGCCGCTGCCTGCAGCGGTTTCCTCCCCGTGCTGTGAGCCAGGCAGGAGCCTGGGGCTGGAGAAGGAGCTGCAGGCACGCGAGGAACGAACCTGGGTGCTGCCGTCCCGCTCTGCCACCACCTCCTCGGAACACATCTCCTGCCTCCGCTCACCCACATTTCCCTGCAGCAATGAAGAGCAGAGGCGCTTCACCCTGACACCAGCTCGACCCTGAGCTAACCGCAGCGGCAGTGCCTTGGCCGTCGTAGCTCTGGCTTGGCTAAAAACGGGCAGTGATCGCTCTCCCACTAGGAACCTGGGGGGGTCCCCGATGCCCTCAGTGTCTTCCTGTGAATCCCACCCACCATAATGAAACTTGACATACAGAGGTAACATAAAATAACTTATCTCAGCTGGTACCAGGCTGGGGGTGGCAGTCATCAGCCACCCAGCTTACAAAAACTTTGCTTGCTCTTGATTTTTTCCATTATTTTTAGCAGTCTATGAGAGGAGAGTGGCAGGGACACCAGCACCAGCCCCAACTTAGCTGCGATACTGCATGGTGCAGCCACGTCTCTCTTTGCCCCCCAGCCAGCCTGGGGCTGTGGGTACCCTGAACATCAGGGAGAGCACGGGGGAGCCAGGGGGCTCTGACTGCAGTCACATCTTGTGACAGTCCAGTAACAGGGCACACTGTCATATCAGGCATCCTGGACAAAATGAAGGAGCTCACCGGGAGCAGTCAGACGGGGTTTGATGCCATCAAGCCATGGAAAGATTAAAACAAGCACCAATTTCACAGCAAGGCTTACTCCAAAGCACCACTTCCAGTGGGGACCAGGCCACGACTGCCACTTTGGGGGTGGAGAAGTCATCTCACGATTGCAGGATGGCACATTACGTGACTGCTGACACCCTCCCCTTTCGCAGCTACGCGATGTTAAGTAACGCTGAGTGAAGGATTCAGGCCGACAACCTGAACACAGAATTTGGTGACAGCTGGCCGGGGACGTGGGGTCTCACCAGCCTCAGCTGTGGAAACAGCTTTGAGAAAAAGGAAAGGCTGCAGGGGTGGGAATGCAAATGCCACAGCACTGTCCAAGGGGACCGGTGAGACATGTGTAAGACAGGTCAGGCAGGACAGCATCAGTCCTGAGCATTGTAATGCAAACCCTGATACAATTTTGAAGAACAGGACTAAAACACAGGTCAGCTGTGCTACAGCAGCCTGTTCACCACCCACACTTCATTTTTTTGCCTGGTGGAGTCTGAGCCAGCCCAGTCCATGCCCCTCACTGGGGTTTCTGGGCACGCTAGAAGCCTGTGTCACACTGCTGGGGTGCTGCTGTCCCCTCTTGCACTCCAGGAGCTTCACTGTGCTCCTCTCTCAGGGCACCCACAGCCACTGTGGGAGCTGGGGAAGGGCTTGGCACGGGGTGCCTGGTGGGGACCTCTTCCTTAGCGGACTGGAGGACTCTTTCCTCAGGTATCTGGGGCGATGATGACCTACACCAGTAACACAAAATCAGGGAGATGGTGAGGAGCAACACTGACAGAGGCTACAAGCAAATGATCAGCAATTGGGTCCATTTAAACAAAATGCACCCCAATGTCCTCAAGCGTGAAGGTGCCCTGTTGAGAAGGAGAAGGGCAGGACATGCCAGCAGGGCTCGGCCTGGAGTGTGGTGCTGAGGGCTCGCCCTGCACCTGCGCCTTGCCACCACACATGAACAGGCAAAGGCAGCCGGCGACGGGGAGCCAGGTATGGGAACTAGGGTAATTCTCTATATGTGGTCTTGATAGATTAAGCAGTGAACAAACTGCAGTGTAGTGCCCAAGAAATGTAAAAAAAAAAAAAAAAAAAAACTGAAGAACAAGCCTATGAATATCTGAGATCCTGGAAAAAAACCCCACCTTTTAGAGAGAGATTTAGACCATTCAATCTGCTTATCAAAAGATCAAAAGGAAAACCAATTTCTCCATAGAGGTGGCACCACAGGGAGCAAATACAGGCACTAGAGGATTCTGATGTGGTTTATCTACCAGAGGGTGGCAGTGCCCAGTACCTGTCCTCCTGCCCTCAAAGGGGAGGGAGGGGGACCAAGCCTCGCTGGTGTCCAGGGTGAGACATCCCGGCTCTCTTCTCACTTGGTGCCCAACTGGCACAGAGGGACTGGTTCTGGAAAGTGACACTGTGTCCTGACTTGCTCAGGCATGGCAATCCGTGCTGAGGTGCTCATGCAGAAGCTGCTCCATCCTCAGCCCAGAGCCCATCTTCCATCTTTGCTTCCCTGCACCCAGGACGGCTTGACACTGTTCCCTGCCATCATGCAGTGTTGTGGCAGAGGCACCATGTCCCCACACTCTCACCCCACTAACTGTCCCCCACACTTTATGCCCTGCTTCCTTCCTCCGGCCCCTCCTAGGGATTTGTTCCTTGCTCTTTCTGCCTGTGTTTCCTTGGCAACCTGATCCAATCTCAGTTCCACGTATCACCTTCATTATGAAGTTTAGCTAATCCAGCCCCCACTGCCCTCAAACTGCTCGTGCATCTCCAACCACCTCCCTGAGACCCACAACCCTCACTGCTCCTTCAGGCATGGACTTTCCCCACCTCTCCATCCCCCTTTCACCACCTTTGATGAAATTTAAGCAAGTGCAGAAACTCTCTTTCCAACAGGGATGGCCACGTGGTTCACCGCTTTGCTGAAAGAGGGAGGGCCTTAATTTTTCCTTCTCAAATGTGAGCCCCCCCCAGGGATGTGCTCCCCAGCACCAGGGTGCTGCAGCTTCTACTCTCCTTACCCCATGTGCAACTCCTCTATCCTTGCAGATCTGTTTACTTGGCACTATCTTCTGAAGAATAATCCACAGAACAGGGCTTGCTTGGAAATTTTTCACTTCCCTGGCCCTTTTTCTACTTGCAATAAAATGGTCCTAAGCCCATCCCTGTGTGGTGACGGTCTTAATGTCCTATAAGACCGTGGGCAGGTCAGTTTGGATGCAAGCTCCTCTTTCTTCCTTCATACAATACACGTCTTTCTGCTCCGTACAAGACATCCTGCTTTTCTTTTTGGCATTATGGACTCTATTAGAGCTTTCATGGAATACCACAGTACACAAAATCAGAGCGTGCTAGCTAAGGCAGAGGTCTCACTCATCGGAAAAACAGATGGATCCTCATATCCTCCTGAAACCCAGACCCAAAGATCTATAAAACTATCTAACTAAAAACTCTCACCTCCCTCCAGAGGTCTTAGAGGGGATTTGGTGCCTTTTTTCCTATCAAAATCAAGACGCAGAAAATATTTCTGGTAGTTCTGCAGTTAACTCTCAAAAGGCAAAAGCTTTCCAAATTTCAGCTCTATACAGAGTTTCTCAATTAATTACATACACACGCGTGGGTACTGGATAGGTCACGTACGTTAAACAAGCAAGTGAAAACCTGCCCTGGAGACCAGCTAATGAACAGCCCCATGATAAGACTGGTGGAACTGCTTATGGCAAATGCATGTGACTATTTCCCCATGGATTTCAGCTGGTTGGTTGACGGGTTGAATGCGCTAATCTATCCATCAGGAGAAGGGTTGAGATGCCATTCACTTTGGCTCAAGCGAATGTGCTGGAAGTGAAACTGCAGCAGCTGAAGAGCCCGAGTACGTTTGTGCGGGGAGCTCGGCATGGGCAGGGGGCGGCTGGAGGGACGCCAGCTCAGGGGATGATCACCGGCAGGTCTCTTCAACCAGCCCTGCAACTCAGCAGGGGACCATCAAGACCAGAGAAAAAGGACTTCATTTTTTAGGCTTACCTTTAACAGGCCCACCTACTTCCTACAAACTGTAGCAGCCTTGAAAGCAGGCACGCTGTGCCGTGTACAAAGCAAAGGCCGTGCAGCACTGTATGGATGACTTTGGTTCGGATGCAGCACCACCCAGCCTTGATGCCCGGGGGGGGTCTTATCCTGAAAATGCTCACAAAGATTTGGAAGCAAGTACTGCTACTGCCCGTAGTTCAGTTCTGCAGATGGCAGAATCCATTCGGCAGAAATCAATCCATCAGTAGTTGTCTTGTGATAGTAGCTGGAGCAGAGGGAAATGGGAGAAGGCAAAAAAATGGAGTGACAGCAGAGCCACCAGCTTTTCATTATCCTACGAAGATGCCATTTGGTTTTGGTGACAAGTAATCTGAACTGCAGCCAGTCATCACCTTTATAAGCACTATCAGCCAGAAACCTAAAACATAACCTGTCAGTGTACAATGATTAGCTTCCTCTCTCCCCTCCCGGAGATAAGCGCCACCACAGATACAGGTTTGCCGAGCAGTCTCCTGCTGCCAGCATCTCCCCATCAGCTGTACTGCTGCTGGCTGTGATGTCTCTGCATCCTGGGCCAAAAGGCTACAGCTCTGTCAGAGGCAACTCTGGATCTCGCATGGGTTCAATCGTGGTACCTGCGGTAGGTGGAGGTAACAGGACCAATTTCCACTCGGTCTAGTGGGTGCAATTCCTCTGCTGCACTGGGGAGCGCAGCCAGGGCAGTCCCCAGCACGGCCCCACTACAGTCGTGCTGCTCTTTGTTAATCAACCTGGTTTAAGCAATTTTCTTAATAAAACACACAGAGTTAGGACATTTCCCCATTAGAAAATAGCAACTTCTGCCCTTTCCCCAGTCAATAATCAAGTCTGAAGGTAAAAACTGCTGTCACAAACTGGTCTGTGTTTGGGCAGGGGACACTGAAAACCCACGGGGGGACATCGGGACAGTCAGCAGCTCTGCACAGCTGCATTCAGCTCTTCAAACAGTTCCTCCAGGAAGGGACACGTGCCTGGTGTGCCATCATCACTGAAACGCTCTCTGGTTTGAAGCAAACCATATTAAGATCATATTTAAAGTTATTCTTACCCTTCACTTATTTCAGGCAAGCCCATGAGCTATTTTAGCTCATTTTGCCGAGTCACGCGATTTTGCAGCTCTAAAAGGCGACCCGAATACCCGAACAAAGGAAACCTTGAGAAAGATTCTGTAATTAAGTATCTCACCTTTTATTTTGTTCATTTACACTTCTGGCACTGACAATTCTTTGAAGATATTTATTCTTATGTAAAGACCAAATTTCATTAAAGCAATCAGAACAGAAGTCAATTAAATAATTTTACATCACTTAAGTTTCAGAAAATGTACAACACTTTCATACATTATAGGCTTGACTGGTTGCAAAAGGAAATGGCACGTTTGACATGGTTAAGAAATAACTTGGACAACCCAACAATTAGTTTTGCCAAAACCTGTTTTGTATTGAATACCATAACACGCGCCCAGGGATTACAGTATGCCTGATGGCGCCATATGCATGTTATTATTCAACATGGAATTGTTTCTATCAATTTGGTCTCCAATAATGTTGCAAATATTCTACATAGAATTTGTCACACAAAGATCTGGTTAATGGTTTTGTAGGGGTGTGAGATTCACGACGGAAAGCGGAGATGCGACTCTTGACACTTCCCAGCGATGCCCTGGACCAGCAGGACACTGAGCACATGGAGAATATCAAGCATATGAATAATCCTATTGATTTCATGGGGACTACTCAAACACTTAAAATCAAACAGATGACAGGTGTGTACTAGGCAGGGCCTGCGGTGTAACACAGCATCCCAGCACCATGAAACCATCCTGTTTCACACCTGCTGAGGATCCATGAAGTTTCTCCTGAAGAAATCACAATGATGGTCATACATTCAGTCCTCTCCAAAGTCTGTGTAATATTTAAGGCAGCAAGAGAAATTTGCCTTTACTTTAATACTTCAGAAACTGATGTTTCCTTTAGAAATAGGCGGATGATATTCATAATTAATCTGTGCGCCCCTCATTTATATAAATGCGATGAAAGGCCAAAGCAAATTTTGACAAACTGTATCTCAACAGAATCGAGGAGTGCAACTGAACCAGAGTTGAAGCTTTACAATTACACGTGCCAGATCATTCACATGTAACATACTGTCTAGGGACAATGTGAAAAAGTGGGGATTTAGATGAAATCTGTATTCTTGAGGCCTGATGCTGGTCAAACTTCCCCTGATGTGATTGAGCTCTACTGAAGCTGACGAGTGAGCACCTCTGCTGAGAGGTGTGAGTAAGATTAAAAACATGCCGCTGGTTCACACTAACAGGTCATTGTGGCTAAAGTATATTCTCATATACGGAACTCTGGAACACTATTAACACCCATTTACAAAACACTACAGTGATGGTTATTGGCACATAAAAAACTCCTTCTCTATATGAAAACATACACAAAATAGATAAGAACTGCCATTTTTTTCAGACTTTTAAAATCTATATATAGTTGTCTTTAAGGAGTTTTAACCCCCAGTATCACAAACAACAATATTTCTTTAACAATGTTCACCTAGATTTTACTGTGCTGACATTTTTAACACTGCCACAACCTAGACCACTTTGTGGATTACGCTTACTGTACTGTACACAAGGCGATGAGGATCGATAGAAAACCACTAAGATTTTTGCACAAAAGTGTGACTTGTTAAAATCCAGAGAACGACTGAGTCACTTTATAGGCAGCAGCTACATGTAAGCTGTAAATGTTACCCGCAATAAAAACACATTTTGCCATAAAGCACATATTGTGGCATTATCTGCTTCTGGCCTGGTACACAAAGCTCGATTTTCTTCCCAATGCAGAGGAATGGGTTTGGTTAGCTTGACTCTTTCAGAAAAAAAGTGCACAAATATCTTATTCTTTAAAGTGCTTTGCAGAACTGTCTATTCTGCCTTAATTTCTACCCCAAGATCTCTCTGTGCTGTGAAGACTCTGCCTCTTTCTCATGTAGTGATGTTCAGCTAACAAAGCCTCTTATGCAAGTACAAGTAAAATTTCAAGAAGACCATGTTAGAAGAGCGCTGACGTTCAGAAGTAGAAAGCTGGATATAAAGCTGAGAAGTACAGTGTCTATCTTCCACTAGCTCACTGCGTGCCTGTGGGACTGCACCAGCACCCTCATGGCCGAAGGAAAGACCCTTGCTCAGGGCCTGTAGCAGCCCCTGAAAGTCAAAACTTCTCCCCAGTGCTCAACCCAGGTGACTAAGAAGGGCAAAAGAGATTTCACCAAGGAAAAAAGTACTAGCTTTGCAAACTCCGTTGCCATGTTCTCACCTCCACGTAGGCATGGGAGAGGAGCACTGGTGTGCTTCTTGCCCCTTAGTCTGCCAGCCCCCCCCGTTCCCATCCACAGGACCAAGCACAGTCCCTTGGTCCCACCACCCTCCTCCCACATGGGAGACAACTCAGAGACTGCTCCTTTTGGCTACAACACCCATCTCTACTGAAACATGACTTCATGGGGCTTTTGATGCATCATTTCTTTCTTCTCCCCTCTCAACCCTAACTCCTACACCAGTGAAATGCTGCATTTACCAACTCATGCAAAACTAAGTTGGCATTGGAACAATGATCCTTGGGATGTATCCTCTCTTGTCCCAAAATTTCTGACATGGCTGTCACTGCAATTCACAAGGTAGCAACATCTGTGAGAGAGATCCAAGGTGCACGCGTAGCAATGCAACTTCAGCCCTCCAGATGTGTCCTGGGGCCTTACTTTGTTTCTATGTCTATTTTCAAAACAGGTTTGCTTCTCTTGTTGAAAAATGATTTTGATCAACAAAGTGACAAGGGGAAGAAACAAGCGGCAAATTATCTCAACCCCCCCAACACTTTGGAATTCCAACATGGTGAGCAAACTACTGGATGTGAATTAATGTGAATTGAATTTAAAAAGATTAAAAATGCATCAGGACTTGTTTCTTTCATACCAGCTGTTAGATCACAACATGTAGAGTCAGTAGATTAATCAGAATTAAAATATCTCAAGTTGTTGTGTATAGTCAATATGCCCAGCTCTACCAGCAGTATTACTCTAGCATTCCTGATGCACAGAATACCTGAATTAAGTGTGCAGTCCTTGTGAAGAAATGATTTCACATCTTCTGCAGAAAGCTTTCAATAAAACAATATTGTGCTTAGACATACTATTTATGCTACTTCATAAATTAAAATCCTGTCATAAGAAATTATTCAGCTACACTGTATTTTTATGCTTTTATCTGGAATGTTACTAAGCCTACCTTTAGCAAAAATCTCTTAAAACTTAAAATATGCACAAATATAAAAAATCTTTTCAAAATAGAAACATTTATTTAATTTTCTTTACACTATAAATGTTCACAGATTCTAAAAATAAAACCCTAATTGCGTAAGACTAATTTCAAGTATTTGATCTCATTTTTATTACACGTGATGCTTGGTACTAGGTTCAGTATTTCTAAGGTACGGCATGTTGTCTTGGTGTAAAGCAACCCTAAAAGGAAGACTTAAACCCAACTCTGGGGTGGGAAAGGGGGAGTGACAATAAAGAAGCCGGTATATTTTGCACCCTCATAGCCAGCAGCAATGATGAATAAAATGTGTGCATTTCAATCGTTTTGCCTCGAGAAAAAGCGCATGGGATGCAAACCTTCACAAAACTGCTTTCAGTAAGATCGAACTTGTTGTGTGAGAAAATGAGCCCAGTGCTGTATGCAACCGAGTGCCACTTTTGAGAACGTCCATGAGACAAGGCTGGCAGAGAGAGATGGTCTGCTGCTGCTAAAAAGCCCCAGCACTACCTGCAAAACAGAAGAGGCTGATCTTGTGACAGCAATCTTTCCAGTCACTCTGCTTTGGTTATACCTAATAAAAGCAGCGGTTTTCTCTGCCTGTGGACACAAGCGCGAGGTCAGCACTGACACTGTGCCGGTGCAGGGACACCCTCCCTGGCTTACACCCTGCTCCAGCAAAACACATCCAGCAAGGGAACGTTCATAGGTGTATCAGTGAGTGTGGGCTTATGCTTTTGGGAGGATCAGAACCGTAAGTCCCTATTCTCAAAAGCCAGTAGATACCCACTTAAACCTATCAACCACGTAAGAACAGGTTGGGTGCTACACACCTATTCACGCGCTGTTCTGGGTAACAAAACTGTTCCAAATAAGGGTCTTTGAACACACATTTTTTGGCTTCGGGAAGAAACCAATTTGTCCTTAAAACTATTTTGTTCTTGTCTGTGCCAAGTATCCCTTTTTATCATTTCAGGTACTGCACCTTCGGTGAAGGTTTCAAAGAGGTGACAGCCTAATGGAGACATCCCGCTGAGGGTGCATTTGTAGATAGGTCTGGAGACCTGAGCATTTTCAACAGCTGGTGCTTTCAAGCATAAAAATATTGTGCGCTTAAAGGGGAGGCAAGATGGAAGGTGTGAGAATCCAGCCCTCTCACTGCGCAAGGTCGATGTTCAAGGTCGAGCCACTCTTCGCAATGATCAGTTTGAAATTCCCTCTGTCTGCTATGCTTTCCCCTTTTAGTCCCAGTCAAGTCACAGAAGTATGGTTTAAAATGTTTTCTTTCCAAAAATATTTCTTTGACTAATGATGTAAAAAAAGAAAATAACGCAAAATACACCCAATGCCTGAAGGTCAATAATTGGAGAGTAAGAACTCCCCCCACAGAAGATCAGATAACATAATGTCAGACTTACTTACAACAACAAAACCCCACATTATCCCATAAAAATAATTTAGTAACAAATGTCCAGTCTCAGTTTTGATAGTAATACTACATTCAAAGTATTTTTCAACTCAAGAAAAGCCCACAAAGCCAATCTATAAAAGCTAATGAACCCAACAACTTCTTTTAATCTTTACACAATGAAAAATAAATGTATTTTTACCAAATAAATGGGGGGCAGCCCACAGGCAGAGGAGGTTTTCCACATTCTTTCATGAAGCAAATGTTTCAAAGATAAGAATTTGAATTGTTGATGCTTTCAAACTCGTATCTCTGAAGACTTAAAGCGGTGAGGACAGGGCAAGGAAAAAAAAACCCATAATATTTTTATGTAGCTGCATAAAATTCAATTTGCCAAGGCAAGCAATCATGGCAGGTGAATAAAACACCATTCATATTTTCATTACTATGCTAAAGGCAGCCAAGTTGATTTTTGTGCCTGACATTTTCTTGACAATTTTGCAATGCTTCGGTAAGGCAGTTAATATGAGATGTAGGCTTCTGCCCATTGCTAATATTTCTCTTTAGATCCAGCAAGACACTGGTTGACTAAGGGCATTTGAAGAAATAATGTGCTGGGATTCATTTACTCTGCACATATGAAGATAAACTGAAGGCAATATGATTATTCATGAGCAAAAGGTGCAGGAGGGACAACCACTGTGCATTTAGCAGCACAAAACCTCTCCCCTCCTTTTCTTTCTTTTCGCTAATGATATTTTGTGTTCAAAACTAGGCACAAACCCAAACGTTCAAATGCAAAAAAGGAAAACAAAAATAATTTTTTTCCAACTAACTGAAGCCTCTACATTGTACCTAGCAATATATACCAGTTCATTTGTATGTGTGGTCACATACTTAGCTCTGTTTTCTGCTGTCAGGTAGTTAATTTTGGCAGTTTCTCTCACAAACACCAACTCCCAACTGTAGTGTGTACTTAAGAGCAGCAGTGCCTAGATAACCTGGTGTAACACAGACATACGCCACCCTAGTGAACCTCCACCCAGGTGAGTGTGGCTCTTGTTATCTCAAATAAATAAAAATGGAAAGTCTCTTAGGGTAAATTTGGGAAATGTTCCCTCTGATAGATATAGCAGATGTTTGTATTTTCCTAATCAGTTAAACCTTTTAAATAGCTACCATTACAGCAGCTTATGCATTCGTCATTCATTGTATTGCACAGCAGAGCTATTTCCTAAGCTGTATGGGATGGGGATCCAACAGATGTCAGCTGCTTCCTGATTAGCTACTCTTTATTTTATCTTTTTTCAGTATTGAAGACAAGGACAACCCCTGACCATTCTGTATTCAGCCGGTAGAGTGCACCCTACTAAATACTTCGGGACGGTGCAGTGTCGCAGACACTCAGTGAATTCACATAATTGTGGAATTCAATCTCTTTTGGAAGCCATTGCTTTTAGTTATCAAGAAAACACTAGCATATTGAAATTCCTCCCAAATGGAGCAGTTTTGAACATGAAGGCATTTTTAACTAGACAGTAGAAAGGAGAACCAGACCAGAAGCAGGGCAGTGAGGTCATCAGAGCTGCTTTTCCCCCAGAAGGCTTTTAAATGATTAAATACATCAGCAGCTGAAAATTATTCCACATCAGAAGCATCATTGTCAGAAAGATGGTAATTACTTCCTTTCACCCGAATATACTCGATATACCTCCCTTCATCAGAATCTGACATACCACATGTACATAGCCTGTTTTCAAACAAAGATTCAATTTCCTCTAGTTTTTTCCCTTTAGTCTCAGGAAGGCAGCCGTAGATGAAAACCAGTCCCAAGGCAGCAAACCCTGCGTAGAGGAAGAAGGCTCCTGCAATGTAAAACAATATGCATAGTCGGTTACAGAAGTTCGCATCCCTTCTCTGCTCCAGAGCAGAGGGAGTGGCAGAAGCAGCAGGGTGCAGATATCAAAGGAGTGTGTAAAAGCAAAGGTTGGAGTGGCATTGTTAAGACAACACGGCTGTGGGGGTAGAAGGCCGCTTTATTGCATCATTCCGCAATGGAGTAAATTAACAAAAGCAATTTCAGTTCACATGGAAGATAATACACATACTTTCTGGGCAAGTCATTCTGCTGTTAAAATAAACAGCAATTAAACAATTGCATACCCAATAAAAAAAGGCAGATACAAAAGGCAAGAGCCTTCTTAGTTTATCTTAACAGCAAAGGACACGCTAAGACAACCCCCCAAAATGAGAAACTTTAGCAAAAAAGAAATAGTCAGGATGAAAATAATGCTTGTGACTCTTACAACTAATTATTATTTGAAAGTCCTCTGCAGAGACAATTAGCGGTGAGAAAGAGCTCATTCCCCCCCGCAACCCACCATACCTAAGGGGGCAGAGAAGATACCAAAGGACCAACAAACATTTACCTGCCATGTGTTTCTAGACTGTTGACTCAAAGCAATGACAAGGAGAGCTGAAACACTCTGTACTAGTAATGGTGTAAAGGTCACATCAACTCCCTAGCAGCTTAATGTAATTTAAGTGATGTGTACTGGAGTGGCTGAGCAGTAATCTGACAAACTCTCTGCAGGCTCCAGCAGACAGGACTTAATCAACAGCTGGGAGTGGGGCAGTAGCATCTTACACAGCTATTTCTGAAAGGAACATCTGATATTGGTCTTGGATGCCATCATAAATTGGAAAATTGCAGATGCTATCTCTTTAAGTGGCAATCAGCATATTTCACTAAGTCAAAGATGGTTTTTTTCCAGCTTCCCTGTTTTAATCAACTGTCTAGGCTCTCTGTTAAGGACAGAAAGAAATGTTTATTATGAAAGCTGGACCAAACTCTATGATCCAGGCAGGTCGTATCAGGTCTCTAGTCTTACTAAGCCACGGTGGATTGAGAACACTGCATTCACAGTTGACATTTCATAGCAAAACCAACAGAGTAACCCAGAATCAGTAGAAAAATCTATGCATACGAATGCATACTGTTTCTTACCATAGTATGTCAGATATTCGGCTGTATGCAGAAATGTCAGTGACACGAGCACATTGAAAACCCAGTTGACTCCAGAAGAACATGCGTTTCCTGTACTTCTAGCCCAAAGTGGGTAAATTTCGGAATTGACGGTCCAGGGCATAGGACCCATCCCTAAGAATTAGGAAAAAAGATTAACCTCAGTTTAGTGGCTGGACTCAAAAGTAAACTTAACATGTAGCCTCACTATTTGACATTTTACCTTTACAATTTTTTAACTCATATGTGAAAACAAATGTTTGCTTACCAGGTGCAAAGAAAATCAAGTACAAAATAAGGCCCAGAAGTGCTGTCCAAGAGTATGGAGTGGGGCAGAAATTGTATGCCCAAAACAAGTCTTCCTTTTTGAATACTGTTTCATTTGAACACCTGAAAAATAACAAAAAACTTCATATTAAAGAATTTTTAGAGAAATGGGTGACATCTCAATATAAACACGGCATGTAATGTCTTATGAAAAGCTGACAAATGCACAATTAAGATGAAAAAACTTCTTCCCTGTTAATTTATCAAGATCTTTGAGCCAAGTCTTACATTCAGAAATGTGTTTTTTCCCAAGCCTGGTCTTTGGAAGAGGAATCAGCAGAACATCCCTGAATTTAAACACTTGCCTTGTATCTACAGATCTCCTTCAAATGACTAGTCTTTACTATGCAAGTGGTCATACCAAAGTCGATGAGACCGTTCACATGAATATCACACAGTGCAAAATGAGCTGCAGCAGCAAAAGATGCCGCATGCAAGGATTTAAGGTCAAATGAAAGTTAGTCATTATGTCATTGATGAACTAACTATACACTTCAGGTATAATCAGTGATGCCTATAGAGTGTGCCAAGGTCTAGTGAAGTTATAAGGAAAAGAGGTGTATACTTTCTTTTCTAAACAGTGAAATAATTTAGAAAGAAGTAGCATTTCTAATTAGACAGTAAAAATAAGAAACAGACCATAGTTAAACTGTGCCCGGCCTACTGAAAAAAAAAGTGTCTCTATTCCAAGGACTATGTGGAAATTACATATTTCGAGGAATAGGTATAAAATCAGGTATTTCCATCTGACTGCCAACAATACAATATATTTTAAAGGAATACTGGCAACTACATTTTTTGTTATGTAATTTTTTTAAAAAATTAGCATTGGTTTAAAGGGACAAGTCATGAGTGTAACTAGAGAAACTTTTCAGCTGCAACCACATCAATTGCTACAGTTGAAAAAACATGTACTTTGGGGAGAGAAGACACCACCGTTTCATATGCAGACAATGTTATTTACTTGAACAGAAGAAATCACAGAGAGATGAACATCTGTCTGGGTTACGACTTCCAGATCAGCTGAGCACTTAGGTGAAGGATATGACCTTCTTGACAGTAGGAAAACAAGAATGAAGATGCATGCAATGGGTGATAGCTGGGCAACAAGTGGCGAGATGGTGGAGCAACAGACACCCTGAAATGTTTCAGAGGACCTACCGCCATTGCAGTTGACTTTCAAAAGCAAATTCCAACAAAACACTTCTCTTCTAACTTTTTTGTTAAGAAACGACCAGACAGGCCCAGGTTGAACAGTGTCGTGGTTTAACCCCAGTCAGCAACTAAGCACCGCACAGCCGATCACTCACTCCCCCCCCACCCAGTGGGATGGGGGAGAAAATCAGGAAAAGAAGTAAAACTCGTGGGTTGAGATAAGAACAGTTTAATAGAACAGAAAAGAAGAAACTAATAATGATAATGATAACACTAATAAAATGACAACAGCAATAATGAAAGGATTGGAATGTATAAATGATGCGCAGGGCAATTGCTCACCACCCGCCGACCGACACCCAGCCAGTCCCCGAGCGGCGAATCCCTGCCCCCCCCTTCCCAGTTCCTAAACTAGATGGGACGTCCCATGGTATGGAATACACTGTTGGCCAGTTTGGGTCAGGTGCCCTGGCTGGGCATGAGAAGCTGAAAAATCCTTGACTATAGTCTAAACACTACTGAGCAACAACTGAAAACATCAGTGTGTTATCAACATTCTTCACATACTGAACTCAAAACATAGCACTGTACCAGCTACTAGGAAGACAGTTAACTCTAACCCAGCTGAAACCAGGACAAACAGGAATGTGCTAAGCACTGATGGCCAACCCACCACCACTCCTGGGGCAGAAATCTTCCTTAAGTTGGCACGGATGTACCACCAGAACAATATTTAAAGCAGGATATCACTGTGAAGTCCCAAACCCAATTTCAGGACAGCTGGAAATCCAAAGTTCAAATTTCAAATACATTTAAAAGAGAGAGGTTAACCCAACAAATACTGGAAAAACGTGCATCTGAAACCCCAGCCAAACCCTAACGCTGCCTTAATGGCAGTAAGCTATAAGATTTGTAGTTCCACCTTGCAGGTGAGCAGCACTTGACCAAGCGGAGCCAGTGTTCCCTGGAGAAATGCCGAGCCCTTGATGTGCTGCCAGCAAAGCAGCCAGTGCCTGCATGCACCATTCCACCCTCCCCAGCCCTGCCTTGCTGAGGTCCCCCAGAAAGGCCATCTTATCCACTGCATACAGATTCACTTTCAGTCTTGAGGTGAAAAACACATAGAAAACAGGCCAACTGAACATCCCTCTGAAAGGTACGTCCCTCCTGCCCAGATACAACAACAGGCTTGTGGCCTCAGCTGCTGCCTGGCCACTGGAGCACCCATCAGTCTAAGACACCAGCAGCTTCCATGACAGATTTTTCACCTTTTCGCAGCCAAAAGTACTGCTGCCATGCTTGCCACTTCTTCATCTTGCTTCTAAGCATCACCCCAGGTTCCTTCTTCTGTCACTTTGCTCTTTCATGGGTCAGCTCAGCATCTCTTTCTAAGTTACGAGTGTGAGACATAGATCATTCCCTGTTAGTGTCTACCCTGATGCTTCCCCACCATTCTACATACTCCTCCCTGCGTGCAGGTTAAATCAAGTTTGAGCTGTGCCTCAAGTACAAGACGTATAGAAGACTGAACTGTGCTGGAGAACCATCCATATGTTTAAACTGGAAGTTCCTTACATGTTAAGGAAATGGTGTTTGAAAGGTTAATTTCTGAACACCCAGTGATCCTCTTGCCACCTCCCACTCAGCCCTTCGTAGCTGCCCACTCTGCATCTGCACCACTGCTGGATCGCAGGATTGCTCAGTTTCTGTTAATCTACTTTCATTTGCAGGTGTTTGGTAATGAATACAAGCTGATTAGCATTTTAAAAAATCTTGATGTTGAAATTGGTTCCTCCATTCTGCCCAGCCAGATCGGCAGCTCCTCAGAGAGGAGTCTCACGCTTTCTCTCAAAAGCTACTGTAAACAAAGACGTACTTGGTTTATTATCTTGCATCCATCTCTATCAGCACAAACCAACCTGCTGATTCACACAGACACAACTGCCAGGAGGTCTGGATGTTTCCTTCCCCTACCATCTTTCCCTAGATGTGTCCTACTTTTGACAGAGTGGAACAAAAATGATACAAGGGAAAACCAGACGTCTCCAGAGCCTCCTATGGCTGAAGCCACTCATCTATTCTCCTCTGTCTGTCCGTAACTGAGAGGAAATTCTGCTGCAGGAAAGCAGATTCAGTGCACTGAAACAGGAAAAACAGCACTTGAGACTAGATTTAAGAGAAACCTTGCAGTAATAAACTGTGCTTTGCTTATCCTTCAGTAGTACACAGAGTAAAAGCAAAGATATCTGCATTTGCTGGCATTGCTGGGTATGTTCAAAAATAACACTCCTTCAAGGCTGTGTATTTGTTCAAGCTCTGCTACTGTGCTAATTCTACTGCTACATTACTATTTCTACAAGATCTATTATTTTGCTGAAGAATATATTAATAATTACTGTATAATGTACTATCAGATAAAATTCTGAATTTCGTCCTGCACAAAGGGAGCATCTATGATGGAAAGCGGGTGAGCAGCTACCCATCACTTCACAAGCTGAAACACACAGAGGAAAATGCCCTGTAAATGACTTACAAGTAAAATGATGCAGTCAGGTACCAGTGCAAAGAGTTTGTAAATACCAGTATGCTGGGTAATAGTCGTATCAGTATAAACAGTGAAGACACACCACATCATTTCCTCTGAAATTACTGCCAAAGTGAAAACATGATAGTGCTACATTGAAGATCTTTACCATTAATTTCTTTTGTTACATATTCTCCATAGATAATTTAAGACACACATCTGTTCTAATTAGTGAAAACCTGACCTTCCAACAGTTAATGTGAACAATTCAACTGACTGGAAATAAATCAGAACAGCAGTAGATTTCTAAATTATGGGCATTATATGCTTGGTTTCATAATCACAGAAGCCATCCTTTATCAGATACAGTCTGTAGTTCAGAAGATCTAAAGCTTTGCTCCCCACCAAATTTTAAGGATAAATTACCTTCATGCACCACATAAAAGAAGATAAGAGAAGAAGAGCTGGTATGGGGGTCTAAAATGTTATTGCTAATAACAAGAGGACAAAACAGGATAGGACCATTTCCTTGATAATCAATCTAAATTTTCCTAATACTTGAGCCAATTTGGCTGTAGAATAATCCTCAAGAGCAACACTGAAAACCACAGAGGGGCAAAAGGCTAAGCAGTACATAGCACAGGCAAGTGAGCACAGCACAAGACAGAGACCCAGCTGATTTTCTCCTCAAATGTCCATTAATTTTTGCTTTGCTGTAGACTAAAAACTGTGTAGCCCTAAAGATATGGGTTTTGTGGGAATTAAATGCCTCATTCTGAACAGTTCATATATTTTTAATATGGAAGCTGCTGACTTCTCATTGTCTTTTAAGCCCTTCAGAAGCATCTTAAATGGATTTAGATCAGAAGTCTTAAAAGGTCAAAATTCAAATCAAATCAGGTTAAGGAAATAAATTACATCTAAAGACAATCACTAATGTGATCATTCATCTCCTTAAAATGCTTGTTAGAACAGGCATATTTCAAAATTACACATTCTGCTCCGAGATAAACTTTAACATCAGCTGCTGATGGTACAGGAAGATTTTAGACCTAATTCACAGTTTCACTAATCCCCATTTCTTTGTTCTAACGAGAGTAAAACTACTTAAGGACTGCTCCTATGCCAGACTTTTGTGTCTGGGTTATCAAGATGATGATAATCTACAATTTACCAACTTAGTCTCTGGTGTAACACAAATATATTAGATTTTTAAAAATCTTCTTTAGAGAGATTTTTAAAGTCTCCTGTGTAGAGTGCTAACTTTTATATCATGCCAATCCAACTGAAAAATATAAATTTATGCCAAGCTTATTAACCCATCTTTTTGCCTGAAGCCTGGTCATGGAAAGGACAGAGGACCAAACAGACATACTTTAGAGTAGCTACTGTTTGGACTGAGAAAGATTTTTGTGGAAGATGCTTGGGAATAGCTAAGATTATTTATCCACAAGCAATTACTATCCTGTGGAAGAATCTGGACCTTGATATTTGGGTTAGTTTTCACAACTTCAAGACTCTCTTTTTCTGCTAAAGATATTCAGTTGTCTGAACAGACCCCTAACTACCTTTAAATTACTTAAAGGACAGAATTTAGCAAGCTATCAGATTAATTGTGTAATAACCTAGTGGTAGTCAGACATGTAACTAAGGAGAACTTTTGAAACTGCCTGTATCCTGTCCATCAAGTGGCCTCTCTGATCCACCCATATACATTCAAAATAGTTACATTAGCACAACCCATAAAACCAGTGAAACCATAATGTATAGTTTCACTATAAATCAGTGTATTCTGATTTAAAGAAAAATCTCTGCTCGTTTCAGTGCTTAATTTTTATATATACGTATGGTAAGATGCTACCTGAAGTATCGAGCAAAGCGTAACTCTTTCCTGAAGGCGAACAGATTAATTTAAATCTGACTAATGTCTGAATCAATACTTCCTAAGCTTTCTCACGGTTCCCTAGCTACTGGCTTCTGTGCCTCAGAGAAGATGCACTGTAGCTCCACGCCCCTCTGGAGAAGTTTGCATCTCCTGTTTTGACTTTGTAGTTCATATGGAGAAATAACTCATCCATTAAACCAGATGTTGCTAAAAATATGCAGATGAAGCTTCTTATGCCAGATGATGGCAACTGAAAAAAAACCAGAAAAGAACAAACAGATGCAGCCTTGAAAAAATGTACCCATAAAGTTTCATGGTATTCAGCTAGGCATTGCTTAACCTTCATTACATAAAAATACCAGCAGTGTTTTGGGACACTCATTGAAGCCTTTTGCTATAACTGGCAAAGAGTTTTTAAAATATTAGCATGCACTTCAAAAACTTGGAAAAATAGTTTAGTTCACAGCAAGAAAGCGAACTGCACCTCAGCAGACTGCTGATGCATTTGCACATGACTGAAAAACAGTCTTTATCACGCTGAGGCCTCCTGGTATAAGATCTATCCATTACACCTATAGCGCTGTGGGTGATATCCAGCACAAAGAACAGAAACCAGGGCACTTGAATGGGTAACAGCTATAGCAATTGCTGCTGTCAAAAATATTTCAAAAAATGTTAAACTAAAGAGACAAAGCCAGTTCCTTTCTCTATGCAATCCCTTCCATGCCAAGTAAGTTTAGTAGCAGCTACTAGGGCTAGAACAATACCAACAGGAAAATTATTCTCCTCAAGCTGAATGACTGGCACTCCGTACTCTGCATCTGGGAAACTGAAAGCACATATTCAAAGAAAAATTAAAAAAACACCCAAACCCAGAAGCTTGGTTGCTTTGCCCATTACAGAGCCAAAGATTTTAGAGATGCCTTCTTTATTGTGTGCTATAGGGTAAGAACTGAATTTCTAATAAGGTTTTACGTTTAAATCAGCATTTCTTACAGATGTGCTTGAAGGCAGCATGTAACATATATAGAAATAACTGTCAATTATTCACACTGAGCATATTTTCCCTTACCGGCTGTTATCTTCTGATGCCTCTTTTATCTTCTTTCTAACAAAAGAAACAGAGACTCTACAGACTGCTAAAATCTCCTAAAATCAATCACAAGGAGTATTTCACTATAGGTCATACACACTATTAAATTAAAAAATTACTTAGTATTTAATTTACCCAAGCGGAAGACCTTACTGAAATAATTACTTCATAGAAATACCTATCTCTAAGACATAACTGCCTTCTGTCATGCTTGGACGGGTGTACTCTCACTGAGTAAAAAACTGTCTGGATGGCCAGGTCCCAAGAGCTGTGGTGAATGGAGTTAAATCCA
>NW_010973187.1:4455203-4455423 GCF_000737465.1 Haliaeetus leucocephalus
GCAGTGTGCCCAGGTGGCCAAGAAGGCCAACAGCATCCTGGCTTGGATCAGAAATAGTGTGGCCAGCAGGAGCAGGGAGGTGATTGTTCCCCTGTACTGGGCACTGGTGAGGCCGCACCTTGAGTCCTGTGTTCAGTTTTGGGCCCCTCACTCCAAGAAAGACATTGAGGTGCTGGAGCGTGTCCAGAGAAGGGCAACGAAGCTGGTGAGGGGCCTGGAG
>NW_010973187.1:4455559-4507261 GCF_000737465.1 Haliaeetus leucocephalus
ACTTGGCAGTGCTAGGCTTACATCTAGTTGGACTAGATGATCTTAAGGGTCTTTTCCAACCTAAAGGATTCTATGCTTCTGTGATGCTCAGTCATGTCAGAACGCACACCTGCATGAGACTTAGTATGCTGTTCTGATTTACCTCTGTTCCCAGCCACCTGGTCACAGATGTACATAATTTTTTTTACATTATTATTTATTTAGCTAAAAATCTTTAGAGAGTTTGAATTCAGACACTTGCATTTTCCCAAACTGACAAATTTCAGCTTTGCAACTGCATCTGAATTCGCCCAATAAATAGAGTGCTGGAGCTGTTATTCAATCTGAATAGACTAAGCAACAGACTACCAAATGATTGAAAACAGGAGCAATTTTTTCCCCATGACAAATAGTTTTCCAATATTAATCACATCAAAGAGATTCTTAACTGCTTGCTGTTCTGGATGTTTCAGTATTTTTGTAATCACATATTAGTGGATTCTGAGGGGTGGACAACACAGTTGCTGCATCTCTTGCCAAAGGAAGAAGCTCAGCTGTCTGACAGTGCCAGTTAGGACATTCGTTAGCCGTGGATCTGAGCAAGCAGCTTTTGTGTGATTAGAAAAAATTGATCTCCCAATGAAAAATGTTCAGTTTTGGATTTGTTTCTGGACTGAAGGTTCTCCTTCATATTGCTGTATCCTATTCCTGTCCTCTCAAAGTTCAGCCTGCTACTCCATTAGACTTCTTTTACCCTATACTGGTGCCTTCCAAGTCCTGCTGGCCACCTCCAGGCCTTGGCTACAATTTCGCACTCTGCTGTCACACCGCAAGTGTTTCAAGCTTAATTTCTCTTCGTATCTACAAGGAAGGAGAGAGACAGAGACAAAGCTCTGCTACTAGCAGAACACTGTCCGACAAGCTTCCCTCATCGTCTTTCATGCTCTCCTTAGCTTGAGAAATGGGCTCAAACCAGGAAATGGTAGAATAACATTTATACCTAGTGTTAAAGCCCAACCGTCTGAGATTTTACAACAGTTGACAGCACCCATTAGGTACATGTGTACACCAGTCCCAGCTACAGCACACTTAAAAACTGGGAGCAGAAATAAGCACATACCTGTTTTTCATTATAGGACATAGAATTACCTTAATCACACCACACACAGATTGACTTATTTTTCTTCCCATGCTTCTTCCTACTCTTCCAAAGTATCGGATAGTAATAAGAGTGTCAGGAAACATCTGATGCTTCTGTGCTCTACAGAGTGCCCTATCCTAGTCTTAATTCTGATCCTGACTGGACACACTTGGTTTACCCCAGTACAAATTAAAATTAACTAGCAATAATCAAATTTTATGATTTCATAATCATGACCAAATCATAAATAATTCAAATATTATATTAATAACACATAAACTTTTGAGAGGTCATACAACTATGAAAAATAATCATCTGCTCACTTAACAAATCACTAGCAGTCATACACATAGAATTTTAATGGGTAGAATTCAAATTAAAACCTGATCAAAATGCAAAATCTTAATTAGTTTTGAGAATATGCATCTTAGCTGAATATCACTGTCCTTCATGCATTTCTACCTATGATCATTTTAACTACTTTAATCATTAGACAATAGATCACAGTTTCAAAATATGGTATTTTTTGTTTCCTTTTATCATTGGACACTTTCAGGTAGAAAATTAGCTGTTCAGCTGAGGAAAAAAAAGAAGGAATATGGCTTCTTTCTTTCTTTTTTTGTGTGAAAAACCTCAAAATTGCCCCAATTTTCAACAACAACAAAAAAAGAGACAAAAAGAAAGGAATAGAAAGATCATAAATTTTTTAGTTTTTGTTAAAAAAAATCCTTTTGCATTGTTTTCTAGAAAAGGATTATTTAAAATATTTATTTATATATTTAAAGAAAATGAGCATCTTATAAAAATAATTCCAATAAAAACTTCAAACATCTAAATATATTACTACACAAACTGAGTGCACAGAGATCCAATCTATATCCATTTATATCCAAGTCTAAGACTATACTCAACAAACAGCTGGCAGAAGATGATTTGGTTAACACCCAGCTAAGGGGTTCACAGGTTGAAATCATAGCTGTAAAAATTAGATGCGGTATTCTCAAGTTAAGAAGCCATGACAAAAATGGGTTTATTATGTATACCCAGAAGACTACTTTAAGGTTTGAAACTGTAAAATTCAGTGACACCAACAGCAGTGAGTGAGAATTCTAAGATGGAGAATGAAATACCAGTTATACGATAAATAAACAAGAGTACAATCTGGTAATTATTTCTGGATAGAATCTTCATAAAACTGTGTAAACAGTTTAAAGATACTTTTTTTTTTAAAGACAGAGGTTTTTGTTTTTTAATATATATTCTGAAGAGCTTTTTCTCAATTTAAAGTATGACTCACTGATTAGCTTGATATGTTGATATTTAGTTGCAGAAAATATTTTCCCAAAATATCAGAGAAAACTTCACTGGAACTAGACATCATACAAGGTGGAAGTTACAGCAACATAACGTTAAAGGAGAAGCAAAGCCCACATCTGCTAAATGTTTTCATGAGAAGACACAAGAATATATTTTTGCAACTCTAAAGATTATTCTGTGTATTTACAAGCTAACAAAGAGTATGAAAAAGCAGCAATGAAAGAGTGCACTGTTTCAGGTAAGGCTCAGAAGGCAACAGCAGGCAATTTAAGATTTCTGCCCTTTTTTCCCCCTCTCAAGGATGTACTCCAATGGTTTACAGATAACTGACATCTGTGTACTTTAAAGACCAAGGCCCTCAGTAATTTTTCCTACTTTTAAATTTGTAGAATACAAACCTTGATCTCAAAAAAATAAAAATAACCACACAGTGGTTCAGAAGCACTAAACTATCTACCAGTCCTTATTGAAATATTCTTAGTATGCATATAAACCTTGGGTTTATCCCTTTTATTGACAGGCATATCCTGTGGCTAACGTTTGCGCCTCTACAAGAGGTTTTGCCTGCTGGTCCACTGAAATTTCACCTCTCACCAAACCTTGTTTGTTCAGGTCCTTGAACAACCTTACAAACCCTAAATCTTTTACCTCTTTTGTTCCTCTTTTAAGACAGATTTTACTGTTTCTCGCAGCTTACAAACTACTGACGCACACGAGAACTCCAACCACTTTATAAACACAGAGGTGGGCTCCAGCAGAGTGCCATCAGCAACTCATAAAGCCTCCCAGATTCCACTGCTGTATTTAAAAAAATCTAAGCCAATCCTCACAAAAAGCAAGATCTAGTAAGAGACATAGTTTGTTCGGTCCTAATTCTCATACTGAAAGATTTCAATCAGTTCAATGCTATAGTTTTCATGAATTTTCTTTCAAGTATCATCGACTCTCAAAGCACTTCACTGAGATGCAGATCAGCAAAGAGTGTTTAGAAATTTGGGTAAATACAATGGAGGTGATACTGCCCACAGCAATCAAGCACGAACTGAAAAGAAACATCTCGTGCCGCAGCATGGGCACAGGCACACGGCAAGCCATCACAAGGAACGGCATGTGGGAATATTTAATTGCTTGTGAAATAGATGCCATTTCACAAATTTTAAACAACACGAGCACAAACCTATCTCCACATGAAAACCAGTAAAAAGGTAGCGCAGAGGCATTCTGGAAACAGAATGAGCTATTATTTCCCTCCCGGCAGCCATCAGGGTTGAGAAAGACTCGTAGACTCCCTGTGACCCCAGAATGTGCTTTAAAGTTTGTTTAGTGGCTTTTCTGTGGTTATACAGAAACAGTTCACTTTTGGAACAACCACCCTCAGCAATGAGCATGCACACACCCCCATGCCTTCATCCAGTCATTGCCGGCTTCCCTTATTTCTCTGAAAGGAGGGAGCGCTCATTAATGATTTAGCCATTTCTTCTGACAGACAAACCTTTGGGGGATCTCAGTGATAAGCATTAACTGGAAGGTGGCTACCAGTCACCCTGGGGGGCTCCTGGAGCTAACCTGTGCCACACAATGCTTTCCATCAAAAACCAGACAGATTGGGTCACTACCACCACAGGTGCCTGCAGGCAGGCAGGCTTCATTCTGTTTGAGCTCTTTCAGGACAAAAATGCTCATAATTGTAGGACTCTCAAGTATTTTTTGTTAAAGACAGACTGGCATTTAGCATCTGTGATAGACTGGCATATTAAGTATTTCAGTTGTGTGCAAACCCCTCTTTGTAGCTCAGCGCTCCCGGTCTTTTCCTGAACTGGGGCGGTTCTGCTGCTCCTGGCATTTTTGTGTGGAAGTTCTGGGTCATCCCTGCTCTGACATGTTTGAGAGCTTGTGGGCAGAACACCAGGCTTCAACCAAATTACTGACAGAACTGGGGTGATCGAATTGGAGAATTTCTAGCTTCTGTTTCCAGATCTAAAGCATTTAGTGTTTCTGATTGTATCTTCTTGCTGCATGAATACTTAATAATTAAATTACTGAAACAAATTGGTCTGAAGATTATGCTGTCAAATGCAGCATTTTAGAATTTCAAGCAAGTTTACTATAAAATAAATCTCTACCTAATGTTTAATCTCATTTGTTTTTTCCCACCTGATTTTACATTTAATTTACTTAATAATTAGCATTTCTAAATTTCTTTTGGTTACAACAGAAATATCAACCAGTTGCCCATTCATTGTAGAAGTATCAGTTCTCTCGGGAGACCCCTCTTCCCTATGGTATATGATGACAGATAGCCCCAATGAATACTGGTGGAAAGGGCTGAGTGTAGGGCCCAATAATAACAAGTATTAGTATTTTAATATTAATATAAATATTATTAACAGAACAGCATGCAGGAATTGCTGGCATGACGTAACAAAGCCTATTCTATAAAACACAGGCAAAGGCCAGCTGCAAATAAGGAACAATAAGGAACAGCATCTTTTACTCCATCAGTCAAGGAACTATAAGACAGCTCAAGGTCAAAATTTTTGATATCTGAAATTGAGTAAAACAAACTCTATCCAGACTTCTTACTTGCACTTACGAGTAACTTTTATTGATGCTTGTGCTGTTCACCATGTGTCAACAGTATTATCAAAGGAATGTCATCAGCATCTCAAAAGCATCACTTGAGTTACAATTGCCAAAAGTAATTCTAAGCCCATGGTCAAAAAAGACCAAAGACAAAGAAAGCAAGGTGGTTGTTGTAACTCAGCATGAAGGTAACTTAGCAGAAATATTCACTGGGAGTTCAACCTCCAAATGAAATAGGTTCTATTTCAGTGTTACAATCTTGTTTTTCTGAATACTTCGAAACACTCCAGAAAACAATAAAGAAACAGAAAAAAAGTATTGCTTTTAATTACTCCAAAGTTTTAGATGTACAAAGTTATCGTATATACTTTCATGTTGAAACCTGGTATATGAATTTAGTAGAGAATGGCAAGATTTTATAGTTCAATTTAGAAAAACAAAGCAAATCCCACGCAAACCCCAAACTCAAAACACGGATGGGACATGCTGACACAATTATAACAAGTTACCAGATGTGGCACTCAATGGTGAGCATTACTGATTCAATTCATCATCCAAATAACTTATATGCCAAGTTCCAGTCCCGAAGCCCCTGAAAGGCTGCCTGCCCTGCAAGCAGAGCGCCTGGCGGGCAGCCCGCATCAGGCTCTGCTGCTGCAGGCACACTGCTGAGATTCTAAAGCTAGTTCATTTATTGCTTATACCACGCAGCAGGCCCTGAGCCTTACAGAGTCTGCCAAACTGTTGCTGTGCAGAAACAATTTTCCATAGAGCTATTAAAACCTTAAAATCACAATCAACCACATATTTCAATGGGAAGTGAAGAGAGTACAAAATATTTATCCTTCTGAAATTTCCACTGAAATCAAAAGGAAAGTGTGTGGGGGTAAAAATAGTTTTCCGAATGTTGAACCTGAGACAAAAAAACCTGTAAGGACTTTAAAATATAGATCAATATTACATGTATTAGCATACCTTTTTTAGCGCTTCCCTGCTCTATTTAATTTCTAGTTATTGACATACATATAAAGTTTATATTTTAATAGTTCTAACAGTAACCTTTTGGCCAACTTGACCTTCCATCTGAAGTACTGAACTGTTACATTCAATTTCTGTAACAGAAATTTAGACACAAATATTACATTTTAACTATTGCCAGCAACTGTCTATCTGCCATTACAACTGAAATCTACCGAGACTAAAATTTAATTGCATTCATTGTTTTAAATAGATCATGAAAGAGTATTTTTAAAAAGGAGCTTTTCCCTGATTCCAGTAGGTGGCAATAGTTCTGCCCTAAAAAGCTCAGAGAAACTGGGTGCTTCAGAAGGAGAATGAAGCACCGCAACCCTGCCCACACACGCTGGACTGGGGAGGCTCTGAATTAAATCAACTAACAAAGCTATCAAAAGAATGATTCCTCCACTGTCAACCCTAAAATTCACTGGAAATCATTAATGTCGTAACTGAAAATGGAGCCCCAAGGAGATTTAAATAATACTCTAAGACCACTTCAAACAAGATAATTATTTCATGCCTCATTTGTGAGAGTGAGCACTTAACATAGAGTGTCGCTCTGCTTTGATTTGTGCATGCAGGTGCAATACCTATGCCAAATCTAAGGAATTTTATAAAACACAGAAATGGTAAGTGTTTACACTATCTCTAGTTTATGACATTTATAAACATTGTATACCAAAGTCTTCATTGTTAGATGAAACTCAAAGTTTTGGATCTGGCAGTAGAAGAACTCGACAGAAATCAAAGTAATCATCTATTTTCCATGGCCTCTGACAACTTAAAAGAACTTTACATAAATAAGTGCTTTTTAACAATAGTTATTTTGCCAAGAAAATATGCTAAATGGGAACATACATCATCTGAATCACAGATTCTGAAGAACTAAATAATCATGCAGAACCTCAAACTTGTCTCATTATCATCTGTGCAAAGCTAAAGTGACAGCTGTGGAAAGCCACAGGAAAAAAGAAAATCTATACATCCTACAAGCAAGAAGAAATGCCCAAAGAGCTGCTGTTCTGAAGTATGACCTGCCATCTAACAGACTGCCTATTTCCTACCCTGTACTAACCAATGAGCGAAGTTAAAATAAGGTCACAACTTTAAATCAAATGAATCAATAATTCCAGCTCATCTTGTGCCAGTGAGAGATTGATGTTACTGCCTCCATTCTCAAGGAAATGAACCACACATGCAGACAGGACAGACAATAATTTATATGAATTAAACTCATCAAACATATTGAATTATTCAACAGTCCTAATGCAGAAATGTGTTAGTTTATTTTCCCTCAAAAGAAAAAAAAAAAACAACCAACCTCTGAAAACTTCATCCTTTTAAGGAGAGAAGATATCACAATGTCACTCTATCAGATGATGTGATTATTGAAGAGTTACTTGTTATGGAATAAAGGTGTCTAAGATTTGGATAAGGGATGCTGTTAAAGGTACAAGCTGCTGTAAGGAGGACTAGGTTCGACCCTGCTGAAGGTTCTTTATCAATAAAAAGCCTCAACCACACGCATCTTTCAAAAATATTTTCCGCCCGCAAAACAGAGGAAATGTCAGTTTAGTAAATCCATTTCAGAGTGTAAAAACCTAAAGGAATTTGCTGAGACAATTTTGACTGAGGATTTTTATTTAAATCTGAACTTCAGAGTCAATAACCGAATACACGTGAAAAACAACTATCGGAAATACTCCCCTCTCAGAAGAAAAATCCACATGCTCCCAAATATGAGTCAGTTCCTTTTGCTTTGGCTCCAAGGCAGAAGGGGAAATCCCCAGATCTCTCCCAGCAGTAGCTCCCTGCACGCTCATGCTCTCTGGTGAAGCATCCTCCTCTACCCCTTGCACCAATTCCCTTGGCCGAGGAGAGCGCCGGGGCCATGCTCTGCCCTGCTGTGAAACCCCCCCGTGGAACCCCCCCGGTGAGGTGTGGACATCTTTCAATCTGTCCCTAAAAAGATGAGCAGCTGAAGAAGCTCATTAGCAGCAGGCTCCTATGGGCAATAAATGACTCTCTTCTCCAACGTACGTTTCATAAGAGAGACAGAAAAGCTGCAGGAATTATCCACATACTCTAAGCACACTGACAAGAGACTGCCAATTCTCTCATACATGTTGGCATTTTTTTCCTTCACTTTCCTATCTATCTCCTTTGTCATCTAGGAGCAAACATGCTTTTTAAATGGGAAACGAGTATTTTCCTTCTAGTCCCATCTCAGCTGACCAGAGAATGACTGAAATGAGCAGAAAGCTTGCTCCTTCAACAGGATGTAAATTCAAATTTTAAACACCATAGCATCTTCTTTCTTCCTTGGACCACTTTTAAGTGGTGAAGAGCACCAACTTTTTCCATTTAAATAACACAATTTTTCCTGACACAAACCAGCATTTGGGAATGTTTTAGCTCACAGGCCACTTTTGCTTTTCTATTCCAGTTACCTCAATGCTATAGCATCTGAAATAGTTGTTACAACAAGTAACCCAAATAGCTGTCAGCATCTGTCTCTTCATCATTCTCTACCAGAATGCCTTTTAAATAGTAACTTAGAGTAAGATCTAGAAGCAGTATTCAGCAGCAAAGTGCAATACAAATGAACAGGCAGAGAACAAATGTACAAAAGATGTTTCAAACCAACCAGTCCTGCTTTAAAATCCCATTTTGTGCTGGGTGTCTCCAACAAATAAATTTTGTCTTCAGCATATAAACTGAACGTTTCCAGAGTCAGCATACATTCACTTCATAACAGGACTGACTAAGAATATTTTGCCCTTCCTTACAAGCATCCAGAATTTGCCACTGGTTGAATAGATTCAATGAGTTAGAGCTATTAATAGTAATTCCTAAGTAATTGCCCTAAAGGAATGTAAATAGTTTCAGTTTAGATTATCATGTTGCTCTGCTCATTATTTTAAACCTAAAATGCAGACAGAATATACGAAGGACCATAATTGTTCAGGTATTAGATGGAGTCAAAAATAAAATAATAAAAAATGTTTTCCCCCCCTTGAACATTAAAAAAAAATAATGAAGAGACTATAGCCTCTGTTAAAGTTACAACAAAATTCCACCCTCAATTTAAATTATTAAGTACATATATAGATTTAACTATAAGATCTCTTTAAGCATTTAAAAATATGGTAATCAGGCCCACCATGAAATAATTTCCTTTTGAAGGAACTTAAAAACGTGATGTCTCAAAGATTTCAGCAGCAGGAAGAGTGGCTGAAAGGATCAGAACATTGAAATTGCACTTATTTTGCTTCCTACTCTTGCATCACCCATAACACATACAAATCATACAATTACGCGATTGAGGACAGAATATTCTGCATCACTTTATCGTTCTATTCTTCCTATTTGTTCTTACCAGTTAGCAGAGATGGCATTAAAATATGCATACCATATTTCTTAAGTTCTTCTTCTACCTCCCTAGGTCTCCAGAATCATACCAGTACATGTAACCATTATACTGTGACTACACTCTCTAGCATCCTCCTCCCAGAAAAGACCTTGTGCCTTAGATTTTAGGCTGACAAAGACTGTAATCGCTTTCAGATCTTTTTTTCATTTCTGTTTTCGCACACCTCACTAACATGTATTAGATACTATTATGCTGAAGTACATACTCCTAATCAAACAGGACAAATAGAATTCCGTCCTGCCACCCTGCTACTCCAGGTTTCCATACGTACTGACAATGGTGAAGATAATCAGAATTCAATTCTACTTGAAACTGCATATATTTTAGTTTCCTTTCCTAAATGATCTCAGAGAGGAGAAGGGGGGATTTTATATTCTGGTTCCTACTGAAGTGATGAATATTTCAATTTAGTAAACATTTAGCATATTGTCCAGAAAGAAATTTCTCTAAGGTTACTGGTTATAACTGCAGCTCTTCTGAGTGCTGCCAATATACATGCAGATGCAAATATTCTGTAGATCCTGCTACTTTCCTGAATCATTTACTCGCTCTACTACCTTTCTAGTAATGTGAGAACCATAATCCTATGTATAATCTTCATCTATTGATCTGAAGACTTAGTAAGAGAAATACTAGTCTCTCCTCTAATTGCTGTTGAATTAAGCAGCACTTTTCAATGCAGGGTGGTGTAGAAAGATTTCAAATCATCATTTCGGCAGTAAAATCTTCTAACCATACTACCTGCATGACAAAACAAACAATGTCTACCCGTGGACAGAGGAGTACTTCATTTCTGGAAGGCTGCTCTGGTGGTAGCCTTTCCGTGGTAACAGGAAAGGTCTATATACCCATTCCCCATGAGGTACTGAAAATAGATTCCCAGTCTTTAAATGTGTGAATACGCACATACATTTCTTTTGGCATTAGTAAAGCAGTCACAGCAACTTTTACAAATGTACTTATAAAGATGCTTTCGCAATGTGACAAGACAGTGACTAGCAAAACAAGCATAATGAACTTATTTATGTCTGTCTGTACTTAAAAGCAGCAAAAGGAACTTGACATTTCTAGAAAAATCTAACGTTGCTACAAAGAAAAAGTATTCTAATCATTTTAACAGTCTCATCTGCTATGCATTAGACAACAGGCAGCTCTGTATGAATGTAAAGCTCCCCAGAATACTCCTGAGGCTGTGACAGACACTGGCATGTCCCCCATTGGATGTAAACCAGGCTGTTGCCTGAGAATCCAGCTAATGAACTCCCCCCCCCCCCCTTTTTTTTTTTAACCACTGGAATCTAATTAGCATCCACACTTGAATGCCAAGGTCGTTAGGCTCATTCCTGTGGTGGAAACTCTCCTGAAGCTGGGAACCAGGGTTTGTCTGCCTGCCTGACCTGCTTTCTCACATTGCCCAGGTAATTTAAACCCACTTTACCCCAGAACAAATTTCCAAGATACAGTTAAAACTCCTCAGTAAACTGACAGATAGGAGCAACAGGCACAGAGCGACACAGAGCAGCATTACCGAGCATCTGTAAACATGCCATTAATTTTACACAGAACGAAGGAGCTCAGGAGAGCACTGGCCAGAGGAAAATGAAGAGCTTCCCAAACGCAGAGCTCTTCTTGCACTCGCCTTTGCACTGAATGTTTATATTGACGAAAGCTGGATTCTCCATGAAGCATTAAACTCCCATAGCAGGGTGATGTTCCTCTAATGAAGTTAATAAAAATGGCTGAAGAAAGCAAATCACTCAGCTCCTCTCCCTTTATAGATTTCTGTTCCCAGTCACCCTCCTTCAGGGACTGTGGAGTCCTGCCAGCTAGTTTTGTGGACAGGATGGCTTCTAGGCTTTTCTCTGATCTGCAGATGATGTTGTTATTTCTTCATATTTTGTTTACTGTATAAAGTCAACATCTTTCTCTCCAGAGGGAGAGTGCTCAGAGTCACTCATGAGAGCCTTTTAGCTCACAGTTGTGGGCCTGCTGTGGTCTTGACAACATACTCATGTCAAGGTTAATGTCATGTCAAGGCACTATTAGTAGGTCCTTTCCTTGCACGGTTATTCTTTCAACTGCAGTAAGAATATTAATGCAATTTAAAGTTACTTCTAAAGCATTGTTGGCTGGCCTTTAGGGTTATTGCAATTACATGGACAGAAGTTTCAAGGTTTCCAACAGTACTCTGGGAGTAATTGTAATTGTGGGGAAAAACTAGATTTCAGTTTGTGCTCTGAAAGCACAGAACTGAAAGCAATCACCTCCACATTCAGTCCTGGCTGAGACTGACTCTGCTCATGACCTCTGTCATGCCACCCGAGCTTCATATTGGAATTTTCCCATTGCATCCCCATCTGTAAAAGTGAGATAATGCTTTTTATCGACATTGTGGGGATTTTATAATTCGATGTTCATGAAGAGAACAGAACTGCAAGCCCTTCTGTGCTACTGCTAAATGCAAAACTTCCCTAAATCTTGGAGAACAGAGTCCCAACACAGAACCCTCAGACCACACAGAGAGAGAAGACACAGCTCTTCTTCTTTTATTACAAAGTGAATAATTTAAGAATATTCTTGCTCACTGTTTTGAAACCATCCTTTATATGTCCCTGGGCAGAGCTGGAGGCAGCAACGTTTGCATGTCAACAGTTGTTTTGTTAACAGGTTCAGTAATACCAAGGGCAGCACAGCACGTGACTGCACTAGTGCCCTGGGCAAGACGCTCCTCTCTGTGTTATTCCAATACCAGTCAGGCTTATGTAACTGATTAAATAATAAAAAATAAATCTTTATTCTTTGTCTTCTATGTATGATCTTACAAGTGCACCTGTTGCACATTACCCATACTGCTTCAAGACCTGATTTGGACTTGGTCAGATTTATTCTTATGCGGTCTCCCTCCCCCAGGTCCACTGCTGGCCACTGAGTTCCCTTATATTCAAAAGGACCAAAATGCTATATTCTTCTTGAAAAACATTTGGATGCTCTAATTGTCTCCCTATGTTTCTATGACAACCACAGCAACATAAACAGCCTTGCTGGCAGCCACAGGAGACTGAAATCTCTGCTCTCTTCCCTCCCCTCCCCAGAACTTCTCAATGTAGAACACACCGTAACCGAATAAATACGATTAACAATAAACATAGAGGTGATGTCTAGTACACCAGGCTGGCACTGGGGAAACTTCCTGCAAATAAAAATACCTTACAGTATTTTATGATAACAGTCAAAACATTGCCTGTTATGTCAGTGTTATCGAAGTACCTTGGGACCAACTGTGAAGAACAGTGGAAAGCTATAAATACATAAACAGGAGGGTTTTCTATGTCAGCTTGTGCAGCTGCAGAGAGCTTTAAAAAAAATATGACACGGCCTTCTCTGTTGGTGCCTCTAAGCACCTCTCACCTTGCTGGTATGTTACACATCAGGAATAGATAAGCCCCTGAGTGAGTGTCAGGACAGTTGGGGTTAAGACAGCTGCAGAGCTATGTGGCTCTACACACATCATATGATGTGACCACAGGCACCTCTCCATGGCTGCAGCTCCCGGCGTTCCAGCAGGAAAATCATAAACAAAATGTGAGTGCAGCAGCAGTGAAATGCTCTACACAGCACTGTCAATCCAAGTCCAGCAGAAGCCATTTCTCTGAACCTCCTACATCAGGCAGGATAGTCAGAGCTGCTGCTTTTGCTAATGCTCAGACAAACTGAGGTCCAACAAATCCCAAACAAATAGGTCAGGTCTTCCTTCTCTCCTGAGCAAAATTAATGGCAAAATAAATTGGCCATATGAGGCCAGTGTAACTCTGGATGTTTTAAGCCATTTAAACTCATTCAGCCAATACTAGATGGCATGAAGCCATCAGAATACACAGGAGTTACAAAGAGGCTGCATGTGATAATTATGGTTATCAGCTGTCCATAGATCACAAAATCATCTTTCAAATTATTAAACCAGTTTCTGGTCATAAAAATGTCATGTATTTTTAAAATAACTGCCACTGTATGTCTAGCTTGTGACAAAGTAACTTTGTGAAACGGAGGGCTGCAATTTCAAGCGTCAGCACAGACGTAATTTCTTCACCAGTGCTGTTAGTTTGTCTTAGGTACTTGTTCTCCCCATGCTGCCAGAAAGATAAAGATGACTCCTGCTGCTCTGAGACACAACTGGGGATGTAACCACACCATTTTCACTGCAGCAATCTTCTCACTTGGCAGAGAAATCCTATGGCTTTGTGGGACTGATTTTGCTGTAAAGCAGCCTGAGGATTTGAGGAAGCGGAGTTGGGGAGGTTACGTGAACGTGAACCCTTGGAAGCCAAAATCTATGGGGATTCCCTCTGGACCACTAAGCAGAAATAGATGTATCTGTGAGGAGGTGAAATGCCTGCCTGTTCCACAGAGCTTGGAATGCACAGAGGGTGCCACCTGACATTTCACAGCTTGAGGGAATGGCTTTTAGAAAACTGCCTGATTACACAGACCAGGTGGAGACAAGATTAGAAATTAATGAAAGAAACACTAGAAATAGGGATGAACATACAATCTTTGGTAAAAGAAATTTGGATATTTTATTAGTTTTCCATCTTAAGGCAGGACTTCCACTCTAGTGACTACCAATATAACAAATTTTAAATGGTTTAATTTTCTCTTGAAAGATTTTGAACAGAGTCCTTATGCTACGGAATTATTGTACAATATGGGAATACTGTATTTTGCAATATGGAAAGGAAGCATTTCTTCTTTCCTATCTAATTTGCTCCAATACGCTGTACAGCAAGGAGTGTTAGTGAGAGTGAAACATGAATATAAAAGGATTACCAATGCCCACATTTACTACGTTATACAATAACACTGCTTAATAAAGAAAGTTTGATTTTATCTATCAACTATGCATAACAAGTTTATGTTCCCATTTAGTCTTCCTGCATGCTAGTACCATTTTGCTAACTACAGACATGCTACTTAAAACAACAGCCTATATGAAATGAACGTTGACTTGCAATACAGAGATCTGTTACCTTACACATATGAGAGTCCAAATACTGCAGAGCACATCAGGATATTAAGTAATATGCAAGGTATGTTGTATAACGTGCCATTGAAGACAGCCACAGAACAAGCAAGACAGATGAGATTTTTTCGTTTTCACACTTATTAATAATAGTAATAGCCCCAAAATGATCACAGTCCTTTTAAATTATGATTACAAAGAATATAAACTACCCTCTTCTGCATCTGGAATGAACTACTAGGCATAACATTCTAATAGTACTGAAATCAAAAGGAAGGCAATTTTAGAATAATTTTAAGTTAATGATTCTACAATTGGTAGATGTTTTCATACCTTCCAACCTCTGCCCAATAAGATTTACTGCCACTAAGGCACTTGGTTTTAACTTCTGAGAAGTACACGTGAAAGTTAAAAAAATAAATAAAGAAGAAAGCCCAAACCACCACACGAACCTTCGCCTATTTCCCAAGTATGTTTATGGCATGTGGGTGGCATAGATGAATTATGGCATGAAGGTTTTATCAGGAGTAATTATGTAATTCCCTTGTGGCACTGAACCATTCTAAACTCTAATCCAAGCCCTAATCTTTATTAAAGTATTGATAAAGCCTTTACTTGATGTTGTTCCAACTCATAAAGCCATTCCTTAAGAACAGTCAATACTTCAGAAAACTTGAAGATTGCTGTGACTTCACAGGGAATCTTTGTGCTGCTTAAGAAAAAGAGGTGTGATGTATTTTGAAGTTGCATTGGGACTTATCTATGAATGCACACATTTTTACGCCCCAAGTGCAACATAGGGCATGACACTGTTTTTAAGCACAGGAACACAGAAATCTGTGCCCACAAACCATGCTTTTGACAATTTGAACTTTTCACATTTTTATCATTTTAGATTATTGAGCTGGGCAACTCAGTTTCTTCAGTAGGCCAATATTAAAAGTGTGGTTTAATTAAAGCATTTAAAAAGAAAATTAATTCAGAGGGCTTTAAGTGTATACCTAGGGAATGTGCCACCTCAAATGAATGAAGACATCAAGGAGAAGTAATTTTCCTAATTGCTAGTGCACTTCTGCCATACTTTTAACTGGCAGACTACACCAAACTGGCTGCACACATCAGGGTCAAAGCTTTTATTTATAACAGTTGTTACAATGTAATCACCCATTTTTGACAATGCCAAGTTATTTTTGTCTTTCAGAACATCCCAAGAGTAACATTTTAAGCAAAAGCATTCTCAATAGCATAAAATACACCATCAGTACAGCACAAGACCAGAAAATCTTGAAGTGACATACCTGCCCCAAGCTGCTTTCATTGTAGAATCTTTATCAACAGGAATGCATGAGGACTCAACAACACTTGATTTATTCAGTTTGTAGCAGAGACCACAGTCTGGATCTAACATACATCCATTACAATAACTGAAAGAGAAAGGAATAAATACTTAAGCAACACTTTATTCATTTGTACATGTCAAAACCAACAGCATCTCCTAATCAATCTTGGGATGCACATAGTCAAGTTGTCAGTGATGGAGACAAGATAATAGAAACTGCCCAAAAAATAATACAGATTGCTTTTGCCTTCTTCTGTACCACATTTTTGGTGGCCCAGTTGCAAATCTCCCAGTGACACCTGATCAGGCTGTAGGAAAATTCACTCATGGAATGAATTTTAATTTTAAAAATACAGGTTGGGGTTGAAGAGAAAGAATCATACATCATACCTAATAACCAAACTAGGATTTGGGCACATATAGATATGGGAGTCAGTATGACATCATGATACCATGTGTCGCCATGTGGGAACTCAGCACCTGAGTTCCATTTATATTCAATGGAAGGAGTCAATACGTCAGTGGAGCCAATTCACATACAGGCATCTAGTGCCCAAAAATATCCTGCCTGCCCTTCACCTGTCACTGCAGAGTGTGCAGTGCTCTTGCAGTTCATTCCCATGCATCACAGTTGTGAGCTCCGTACAGGTATCTCTGACTTTTTGCGGAGTCTCAAAGAGCAAGCGATGCTTACATTTAGGCAAAGTTTCCTCAATGCAATCTTGCAAGCTCTCCAAGTGACTAGACTGTAAAACTGTTCTCCAGACTCCACTGGTTGCACTGACCACATCCCCACTGACTACTGGGAAACTAGACACAAAGTGCCCTACAAATACTTCACTTAAGTGTCAGTCTAAAACCTGCCCCTGAGAACAAACTGAGTGGGATCTCGGGATGTGAGCTATGAAGGTATTCCAAACCCCTTCATGCAGTGCAAGTTATCTGAAAACTTCTGGCACAAGCCTCCCCAGATCTTGCAAATGCTCAAGACCATTGCTGCTGTGGTTAAATTACCCAGGTGTTTATCTTCCCCAGAAGCAATCTCAGATCCAGAGATACATCCTCATCAGTAAAGCCCCTAATATATTCTAAGGGATAACTTCAGGAGTTAAAAATAGGAGAATGGAAAACTAAACAACATGGAATAAGTCTGGAAATTTGAAATTAGAATTAAACTTTGAAATGTAACATCTGGAAATGTATAATTAAAATGACCAAAATAGCTTCAACATATACCCCTGTAACAACAAAACCAAGGAAATAATCTTTCTGAGTGTGTATCTTCATCATAACAATGACTTAGTGAATGAAGAAATAATCTGCTTAAACTACTACACCATGATGAGAAAAAAAGTAAAAGTAACTGTATAAAAAAGTCCCCAGATCAGTAAAGCAGATCATATGGATTTAAAAAGTCTGAAAGTACACATTTAAAATCTAGTCATTCAAACTTTTCTTACTATGATGTTTCTAAAAGAGTTATAAGGTTAACTAATATGGTAGTTGGCAAAAAAGAGGGCGGGGAAAGCGTTAAAAACAATTTCCTACTTCTCCTATGTTTCAGAAATTTGCTCTCTTTGGTATTGTGTGCTTTCTAAATTATCAAATTATTGCAGATTTTCCACGTTGTCTACTTTTTAGAAAATAAATCTATAAAGTAGACCATCCACTTGCTTAACTGATAGGTCAAATTCAGGTTTGAAGAGCCTTTTTTTTTTTTTTTTTTAATTTTAGGAAAGCTGCGTTAAATCAGCTCTTAATACAGAGATAAACTGCAGAAAATATTTTCACAATGGAGATGAAACAAAACTTTCAGGTAGAAGTCAATCATGTAACTGTAGTAAACATTTATTCTCTTGCAAAGATAAATGAGAAAATCATAACTCTGCAATTATCAATTATGAAAGGAAAGGAAAATTCCAATATTACATTAGTGAGACTTAGCTACATTTTGTTAATCAATATTAGGACAGCAATGGCAGCAACCAAAACAGTTGACAAGAACAGAAGACTGCAGATGAATAAAAACATTTTTATAAATCACAAGTGTGTTTAAGTATGTAATAATAATATTAAAAATAACTAAAAAATTATAGCAACTCCTAGTGAAAAGAATCCTATGATATCAAACAGGATGCTGGCATATGATTTTCAAATTGTAGAACATCTTCCACTCAAATTACATTGTAGATCAAGGTACCATTTAACAACATGAATTTCTAAAAAGACCCAGGGTGCTAGCACACCCAGCATGGCATCCTGGCAGAGAAAGCAGCCATTTCCAAATACTACATGCTATCAAGTGCAGCAGTGGATTTTTAAGTCAACTATATGCAAATTATATCCAATGTGAACGCCATGTGCAAAATTTAACACATTAAAGTGGACTTTAGGCAACAATTCTCTTTGGAAAATTTCAGGATTCAAGGTTTCTCTAGATTTATTCCTTTTAGGTTTTACTTCAAGCAGAAATATAGTCAAATACCCAACACCAGCCAGAACATCAGCAAGACACAGGAATGCAGAGGAATAACAATTACACACAGCTATGAGTGTCATCGTTATAGTGTTGCCAGCAGAGGACAGGATGGGGATTGGATGCCTCGTCATTTCCCTCAATGTCCTCACAAATATTGATGCACGAGATGAATGACAGAACTGAACTGTGTATTGTCTGTTCTGTCCTACGGGGCTCGCTCTATGGATAACTCCACATAACCTCATATGGCATTGGGTATCAGTAACCAGTCAATTCAAAAGCAGAAAGTATCTTATTTATTCTTCCCTCCCCATCTAGCAGTCCAGAAAAAATACGAGAAATTTGATTACTGAGTCTAGTGTCTGCCTACATGGCTGTTAATTCAGCTCTTCCTCGGGCTTTATTGGCTATGCACAACTGTGTTTTCCAGCTGGCATTCAACATAATAAAGGCTTCTGGATTTCATGTCATGCCAAATGTCAGAGGTTATAGTTACTCATAACAGTTTAAATAATTTAAAATTATTATTTTCCACAGCTTGGTTATTTTCCACAGCTTTTCTGAAGCTTGTCTTTCAGGTTGAAAAGTTAAATAACAAATATTTTAAAACCCTTTACCTTTGGGTTAGGATTTTCTGCCATTAGTTATATAGTGAGTTCATACAATCAGGCTTTGACTTTAGGTTTTAGAGACAAGACCAATTTATGTCAGAGGAAACCCAGAAATTCAATATGTAAGACTTAAAGTCCTTTCATATCTAACTCCCAGCAGACTTAGGGTAGGCAGTTGCTATTCAGACCATCTAGCATTCTTCTGTGCCCTGTTTTATCACTGATATAAAATTTTTATGTTGACTTTGATGAGGTAGATGAAGATGGATGTTTTTTTCCTCCAAAATCCCAACATATACACATTACAACTGTTTCATAACGCATTAAAGAAATCTGTATCAGTTAATAAAGACTAATGATCACTGAAGATGCAGCATGAAATAAGCAAGGAAGATTTTTTTTAAAAAAGAAGCAATTTAAAAACAACTGAAAAAGATTATGCGCTGAGGCTGTTTACTTTACATTTCTCTCTCAAGAAAGGGAAATAAAATATACAGTAGTTTCAGGCTTATGCTCTTCTTCATTCTAGCCCCATTACTATTTTTTAAACAAAAATATTTGAACAATTTGAAATTGAGCACATATTATTACATACATGTTTGTAGTGAAGTAAATAAATTAGGACACACAATATACCAGGAAAATAAATACACAATACTTACTGACATGAAACTATCTACTACAGAGCTCCTTCCTGTCCTCAAATGTACCTTCTTATCAGCCCTACCCAGATGTACCCAAATGTATGTCAGAATATAAATCTATAAAAATACTGACACTTCTTCAAATCTATACCACAGATCAGTTATGGCCTTGAAAGCTCTATACCCAAACACTCCAGGATGTCTATGTAGGAAAGGAAATTTGCATCCAATTATAAATGGGAAATGTCTTTCCTGCACTTTATAATGAAATATTTATATCCGTGCTAAGGTCCTGAGCTAGTGTCTTGTAAAAAGGTTCCTCCATGAAAAGCCAGCTGAAAATTCCCAGGCAGGATGGTTCTCAATCAGACTGACATCAAGACTGAAATACCTGAGAGAGATGATTTGATTTTGATGAAACCAGGCAGCATTACAGCAGAAAGGTTTTGCAGCGTGCCTATTTCCCTCCCTGCTCACCAGCTGGGCTCCTAGGCAACCCAACAAGAAGGCAAGTGTCTAGACTTCAGATACTTCAGCTTATGCAGCAGAATAACAACAACCAGGATAAGGCTCCGGAATTCCAAAGATGCCCAGCTTCTTTGCAGCTCAGTGGCATGAAGTCTACAGAACAAAAGTCTCAGTAGCATGGCCCCTCAGTTTATTGGAACCTGCCATGGAATGGGATTTTGGGGTTCCTGCTTCACTGTCAGAGCACGTTTACTGACAAGCTGACAGACCATTAGGAGACTAGATATCCCCAAACCTGCAATTCCCCACTCCGATTCTGCCAACACAGTCAAGGCTTCCATGCTCTTAAGTCTTCTTCATCTGACCAAATGGGAATATCTGACATCTAGAAAGCATAACTTCAAGGCCCCTTGCTAGCAATTTCTTGCCAGTCTGAGCACCACCGGCTTTCAGGATGCTCTGCTCTGGAGCAGCCTGCCTGATGAACTGTTCCTGAGGTTACAAGTTGATTCCAAAGAGCACAATGCCTTCCCCTTTCACAGAGAACTTAAAGTACATAGATGAAGTATTAATTGGCTAGCTGTGTACATTTTTCTTGATACCAAAATTACTGTTTTCCTTCTTCCTGAGTAGTTTACTAGCCTCTAGTGCAGTCTCTAAAAAGATTGAATAAAATCTCTGACCTGCTAATTGACCCTCCAGATGCCAATGAAAGGTTCAGAATTGCTTCTTCCCCTGCTTTTGCTCCACTGCTTAGAATATTCCATACTTACATTTGGTTTGTGATTACATTTTGTGCTTTAAATTTGTAAAATGACCTTGTAAGTAATGACTTACCTACAATTCTCAGGAGTCTCTTAATTTGAGCTGCAAATTGTACCTTGCCACTTTTTGTTGAGTGATTTAACAGTAAAAGACCTTTGCCCAGTGCCCTTGCTCTGCAAGTGCCATTTCTCTTTTTGCCAGATTATTTTGTCTTTTTCAAGCTGAACCTCAATTTCTGAATTGTTAATTTCAAAACATTTAATCAGTTTTCACTTTTGCCACACTTTAAGGAAATTTCAACTCTGCCTTCCATATCCTGTTATCCAATTATAAAACCATATTCATATGTTCCTGTCATCCAGTTACAGAAATACAAACTGAGCTTGATAATATATTGTGGACTATGTTGTTCTTTTCCAGAATGTAACCCCTGATTTCATAATATTCTACTACATAGGTAGCATGAACAGCCTCCCAGAGTAACAAAATGTCCACAAATATGGACATTTCTGGGGGATGGACTTTTCCGACTTGTTTTAGATTCATCAGTCTCACTGAGCACATGCTGCACAATCAGCTCTTGCATGTGAGGTAGCAGCTATACGTGAAAATCTGATACACTTACAACATGCAAGACATTTTGCTCATGCCTGGTCTTCTCCACAGAATAAATTCCACCGTTGTAAGCTTGTTGACCCCACTGATCCTGCTCTGCATGATGAAAGTATTCATGTTGCTGAACAAGGTTTTGCTTATAGAACTGTAAGAACAATAAAAAACATCTCAGGCAGGAAAGGCTCAATGTAGGGACAGGAGGATCTTGCAATATCTACTGAGGATTAGCACATACCACCCAAAGAGAACATAAGCTGCAAATCACTGCAGGCTGGAAGGGAATGTCACTTTGATTGTGCTGCTTTCTACTCTTTCCAGCTTGCTGTTTGCCATAGTGAAGACATGATTCTAGGCTAGGTGGATCTTTCATCCTAGCTGGTATGCCCTCAGGTTCACTCTTTGCTCTCAAGATCAGTTATGCACACAATCCTCTACCTCTCTTAGAATGCTGTGTAGTTGCTTTCCAGCTCCTTATAACAAAACAACAGACTGGAATCAAGCTTTCCTTGCTTCTGTGCTTGTATGCTCCTATCTACAACCAGACAATATATCTTCCTCCAGCAGCTTCAACTGAAAGAAAACAGCCATGATAGCTGAGCTGAGTATCACTGTTCAGAGCATCCCTATCCAACTGGACTCAACAAGCGACACTGGCAAATGATGAATCCAAACAAGAAAAATAGCCAAGATATTCAACACAACAAAAATGTAAGGACTTTTGGACAAATATTGCAGTAGATTTATCAGCTCTGTTGACATGTGAGGACATTGGTGCAGTTAGTTTTCAGCCAGCTACACAATTAAAGAGCTTAGTCTTTTTCTTGTAAATGACTTACTTCATTTTTGCACACAAACTCATTTCAGTTAGGTACTAGGACCTTGTTTAAAACTGCCTGGTGCTTGTGGCTGAGGTCTTGTGCTGTTTGCACATGCTTCACTGCACTTCAGGCATGAAATAAAGCCCTTCCTTATATACTTCTGATGATTCCTGTGTTGCTTCCAAAAGCTAACCATTAAATTCTGATTAAATATCACCGGCCAAGAATATAAGAGATGATTTAAGTAGTTAAAATGCGTGGCAACTGCAAGATACCACTTCAACTTGTCGTATCTGTGACACAGTAAATACAATATTCAACAAAGAACGAGAAAAACTCACTTGGACTTCAAGAGCAATTTCCTGCGATAATAGGAGACCAAATGACAGAAGTTTATTTGCTGAGATCTACTGGCAATCCGTTAGGTAACACATGTATCCACTCAGTGATGTTCACAAGGAAAAGCTACCATTTATAATCACAGTACTCATATGCTACCTGCAGTTCTGTAATTTACCACACAGCTATTCCAACAGATCTAAATCACAGTTACATTCAAGTATGATCAACCCTCCCCCATCTTCAAATCAGGCTCCTGCTCCATCTAGTCCACTGAGACTGTTCTTCAGTGACTCCTTCCTAGGTAAGTTTCAGACCAGTACCGAATCCTTATCCTTCTTGACATGCCGGCCACATAAAAATGCATTAGCTCTCCTCAAACTTTCCTTAAACTCTCTTTTCCAAAGACTTACATGCCTCAACTAAGCAACACAATTTATATAAACTCAGAGAAACTGGTTCTGGCTTCTTGGTGTTTGCTACTTCTGCTTTAGAACTGAAGAGGACCCTGATGGCTCATCCATTTTTCCTACCCATCATAGTCCTATAAAGGAAACGACTCTCTACAAGTCTTGCTTTCCTCATGTCCCTGCATCATCACGGCTACAACACTACTACTCTAAGCACCTTGACAGCAGACTGTGCTGGAATGCTGACACCACATGAAAAGGGTCCTGATGTAGTTGCACATCGGTATCAATAGTCTCTTGTCTTTGATGATCTTTTTTTCTGAATTTATATAGCCCCCAGCACAACTGCTTCCTGATTTATGCCTGGAACTGAGCAACAAAGACAATAAATAACAGAAACAACTGACTTGCATGTACCTTTATTTTGAGCATAATGGCAATCTCCATAGAATACTTTGCTTTCAAAACTACTCTTCCAAAGAGATCTTACACATAAATACTATGCTCCCCGCTTCTGGGTAGATCAGGTACAAGCCTTGTTCAAACTTGATTAAAATCATCCTTGTGTGAATAAAACCTGCAGACCATATAAAGTATAACACCATCACTTTGGAAGATTTTACAAAATAATTCCCCAAACATTGGTTCAGGTTTTTTTAAACAGCAAAGTCTTAGAAGTATTAGTGGGGAAGTGAAGCATTAATAGGTTACTATACAAATATCACCTTGCTCCCTCAGTAATGCAGAGTTTGAATCAAAGACAAAGAAGTGGAAGTGTTAACAATGGTTAGAGGGTCTGCATTACACTCACAGACATTATAGTTTAGGTAAGCAACTTTTCAGACCTTTGTGTTTGAACTGATGAGAGGACTTTTTCCTCATTCACATTAAAGATGTTACTACACAGAACTGACATATTCCTTCCTATCCCTTATGATTTTAAATTAAATTACAAGTTTTGACTGATAGGAGCAACATGCCAGCAAATGGAAAATTATTACCAAGCGATAAATCCTTGTATTATCTACTTCATCGATTTCAAGACTATGTTGAGGTCATTTTACAGTTCTACAGTGTAAACTGTCTATCAGAATTTTAACTACATTTCATAAGAGCTGGCAAAAGCATTCTCAAACATGTTTATCTCTTTGAATACTCATAATCTTCTGACCTTAATAGCAGAAAACCATTGCTATATTTATTATTGCAATTCTCATTTATCAGAATGACCAGTACCTCAGTCACTGACATTAGAAACATAAAATGAGAATCATATTTTAAAAAATGCTGGTTCTATGATACAGTGACAGTATGAAGAATACTGATGTCTAGCTTGCAGATAAATCAGATTGTCAATGAGTTAACTCAACAAAATAAAGTACAATAGCTAATATACTTACTATGTTTATCCTAAGGCTATTAAATACAATAAAACCAGCTTCAGTTACTAGGTTAGCTGCATTTTTCACGACTGATCACAATGATATACTTTTGCTAAATTCATAAAGAAAATATGTATTTCTGCCTATTAGCTATCTTGTAAAAATGCTGTGTAAGAGTACTAAATATTGGTGCCTTCATCTCAGTGGTGTGTATTTGTACAACGAGCTTAGGAACATTAACCATGTGAGGGTGACTAATTCGAAGATGAACAACAGAGCCGTTGTGTGCCCAGCACAGCTGGCACTGCCTGTATTATTTTAATCAAACTCTGAGGACAATCAGTTTGGGAAGGATCCTGAGAAAGTTCTTGTGCACAGGTACCATTTCCCTAGAATACAAGCCTCAGGGTTAACCTAAGATCAACATAAAAGTTACCATTTTCATATAGTAGCTGAGGTGAAAAATATTGCTTAAGGATAACAAGTTCACATTATGTCTTCTACAGCCGACCAAGTCTCAAGAAGTGCAGTAACAGACACATGAAGGAAAGGAGACAAAAAGACCAAGAACACAAGGCAACAGGACAATGGTGGTTTTCCAGAAATAGGTGAATGTCCCAGAGGAAGGTAGAGTGGGACGGTCACACCTTTGATTCTTTAAAGACTGGGAAAAGGCAGTAGGGTAACTACTGCACATGCCCTAACCTTGACCTCCTTCCAGAACGAGGCAAGTCCCCAGCAAAAAAGGGAACATGTTTAGAGAGTTTTGAGTAGTCAGAATAATAATAGGAATGGCTAGCTTATCTTTTAATTTTTAAGATGACAAATTTTGGGACAATGCTGTTTTGTACTCTTAAATTTACCTCTGAGCTTCTCTGCAGCCTTGATGGTAAGTAACAGATCACAGCTGCTGAAGAGATTAAGATTGAAGAAGAGAACTGGTCACACTGCAAACATTTATACAAGCTTACACAGGTTGAGTGTAAAAATGAAGTTTAATTTAAGGATGGCACACAGATGAGCATTCATCTTGCCTTTCCTCAATAAGACACCCACCCACTTCCACCTGTGAGGAGGCAAAGAGAATTTCAGTGTTCAGGGTGTCCTGCTGGGTTTGCGTTATTTCCATGATGTCCTTGTGAATGAGGATTACATTCAATTTTTTTCACTGATTTACAGATTATTTTTTGGCTGTTAGTCAACTATGATATTATACATGTCTACACCAAATGAAAATATTTTACTTGATATTTGCAGCCTATCTTACAGGTTTGTTTTCTGCAAGCATGTACAGGTAACCTGTACCTCTCTTTGCACGGCACAGCTCTCTCAGAATGTAGTATTCAAGCCCTAGGTGCTTTTCTGAACCAGGACAGTGACCGTGTTCTTTATTTGCTAGTTTGTTCTATCTTCATTATTATTCTAGCAGCAGGAATTAATCTGTGCAGAGGAATATGGATCTGTGGGAACAACAAACAGACCGTTTGTGGTAGCTCTAAGGCTTCCAGAATGAACACCCCCACTTACTCTAAGCCAATGGATGTGCAAACATAAAAAGCATTTTTACCCTGCACAGTATCAGTGAAACTTCTGTCAGCAAAATACATTTTACTTATGTTTTTATAACTTATAAATACATTTTGGCAAAGACAAATACAAGTTATATTTAGGAAACACCCCCATACTCTAAGATGGCCAAGCGACAAACAGGTTTAGGCTCTAAGTGTACCTCACCTCAGAGAAGCACTGCATCACCATTAGATGAAGACTATGCGCTGCATTTGTGTAGGCACACATATTTAAATGTGGCTATGGTGGCTAGAGAGAGAGGGCATTACCTGTTGATCTTCTGAAGTCCTGCTGTCTTTTGCTTTTCCAAAACTTTCTGAGACCTCTTCAAGGCTTGCAAGGTACAATGCTAAGCAATATGGGATACCAGCAGTTACACTGAAGCAAGCTAAAATATGGATTAACAGCAAGACACCACTGCCATTAGATTACTTTATTTTACTTTGATTCGATATCTTATCTAACTATCCCTATAATAACGTTTGCTACCCTACATGCTGGCTATCTGTACAGCTCCTTTAATGCCATTATTCTTAGAGCAGCATAGAAAATATGCAAGACTGGCATTATGCAAAGTAAACTTTTCCTTCTAAATCCTCAGGTTTGAGAATCTCTTTGACCCAACTCCATAACTGCCATGGGGAATGCCTTCAGGGCCAAAAGAGAGAGAGAGGCAAGCCTCCCAAAATACAGCCCAGCCTTTAGCTTCCCTTTGGTTTGCAGTCCCCTCCACCTCTTCCTTCCAAGACCATGCATGTTATGCTGAAGTTCTTCTAACTTGGACGGAATGGTGAAGACACCATCTACTTTCTGATGACAAAAACATTTTTTTAAATTTCATTCAGCTTATTGACCATGTGCACAGAAAGCAGGCATACCTGTATCTTGAACAGCCACTTTTCCAAGTCCAAATATAATGTATGGCTGTATGTCATCCCGTCCAGAAATAATTTAGACAAAGGAATAAATTAACGTATTTTCTCTATGTGTAGCTACAAGAGCTTGGCAGAAAGGCACACCGAAACTAAGCTCCTCTGGAAACATCACTAAAGACAAAATGTTTAAGATGTTTTTCTTCCCTTGATCCGTGCCGAAAGCAAACAATATTTCTTGCACTTACTGCTCCCTTGGCTGAAGTCACCTGGAATTTTGAGGCTTCCTGCTATGGAGTCAGTGGCTGATATCACCTTCCATAACAGACACTAATATTCATGATGCTGAAGGAATATTCTTCCTCCAGCTCTAGCAAGGTCAGGGTTTGGTGATGTTTTAAAGCATGAAAATTGATATCCCAAATATAGCTTGAGATACACAAGTGTGAAAGTAGTTATTAATCATATAAATGCCTAATTTTTTTACATCCTTTTACATAGCAGGTATTGTAGCCCAATTCCGTGATCTGTAGGCAACTGCATCCATTTGTTAGTTTCAACTCTCCTGGTTTTTGTGTCTCTTCACCAAGGTATAGTATAAGATTAAAATAGGAGCAACGAAAGCTTTCTCATACACTGCTCATTATTTCACATGCCCCTCTATGTGTTCACTTTTATTTGTAAACTAAGAGAGCTCTCTTATTTCAAAATATTCCCAAATGAAAATATTTCAATTCTTTTATTGCTCTTTTCTAGACCCTTTGAACTTGTCATACCTGCTTTTGCTCACCTCATGTCAGAAACAGAAATTATGACAGATTAAAATATTCTCATAATTCATGAAACAACATGCCTTTACTAGAACTACCTGCTTTAATTTTTCATGTTTTTGCCCAGAAGTGCACACTGAGCAAGCCACAGCGACTCTAAATTTCCTTCCTGACTAGCTGTGGTTAATTGGAAAACGAAAACTGTGTCAAATAATTTTTCATTACTTCTTAAGGTGGACTAGCCATATTTCTTCTACACAGTTTTTATACTGTTTCAGGTTATAAAATAGTCTATCTTTACTACATAACAAATAACTAGTTTTGCACATGGTGCATCTGTGCTCTCCAAACATCCTTTCTAAGTAATTAACTTAAGTCCTATGCAAATCCTTTCGACATCCTGCTATTAATGTTATCTTATTCTGAAAGGAGAGCATTTGGAAGCTCTTTCCCTCTTTGCACCTTTTAACCAGATTACTTGCCATTTGAAAATGCTGTATAGGCATATCTCAAAAATTGCAAAATATAGTTGATTCTGCAGTAGAAAACAACTAAAAATATAGGTATTTGCATGTAGGGATTCTCATATCTGGTAGTATCTAAAGTTCCAGTTATTAGCATCTATTTACACTCTTTTGAAGACCTTCTGTCCCCTTTCCAGGTGTCTATAAAGCTTCAAATCCTCAGAATCTTTCACCCAAGACATTGTGTTGGCATACGAAAAGCCATGAACCATATTCCTAGCCAATACTGCTAGGAAACTAGAAGCATACCACTCATTTCTTGATATTTACCTCTATTGCAAACACATGTAAAACAGGTTTTGAACATAAGAATTTCTTCAGCCATTTAACTAGTCTTCAGTCAATAGGGAATTTTCTAGTCTGCCAGGTAAATGAACATAACAGCACTCACATGTGAATAAAAAACCAAAATATAGAAAATGACACATTCCTAACACCCTAGAAGTAATGTTACTTGAAACTATGATTGCGCATGAAAGTGCATCTTCTACCCACTACAGAAACAAAGGTCAAAAAAATCACATTTACTTTAATTGTTAATTGGTCTGTAATTATCTGAAGATTATTTTTTTTCCACTCAGGAAAACAAAAGGCAAGGAACACATCTTCTTGAAGAGTTTACAGCTGTTATACATGACAAATCTATGAGTAGATGAAAAACAGACAGCATTTTTACAAATTACTTCTAAAATATTCATAACTTTATGTCTACTGTAAATTGCAGCAGGTGAGATATAACGGAGGAGATCTCAAGTGTGGAATTTGCTGCTTAACCACCTTACTTAGTCCAAGAAATTCCAAAGGAGTAGTCAGATCATTTAAGCAAAGAGTGTCATTTTCTCTATTGAGAGAAGTTAGGATTTAAACTTTAGTTATCTAGTTAGTTCCTTGTACTAGGCTTTATGAATAGTTGTATCTTACTCACACTAGGTTGTAAAACTCAGTTAACTGGAAACAACCTTCAAGAAGATTGGATGAATGATCATGAAATCTCACCTGTATTTTGTGCAGGTAGAGTTTTGATGTGAAGGATCTGGTGGATTAAGTGTGATTCTTGGCGAGACCTGAGCTGATAGCAAAAATCCCGAAGCTAGGATAATGAGTGCTACAGCAGTACCTAAAAATACAGATAAAGAACAATGTGATACTTTTCTTCAGAGTACATGAAATAATTCTCTATTGAACTGAACTGTGCTTGGGAAGGCAAGGCACACAGCATTCGCTAAGGAGTTGTGATGAGAGCCTAAGAAAAATATCCTTTGCTACATCCACATCTTGATTTAGGTTAGATGTTAAAATCAAGTGCATCAGGTTTAATGTCCAGATATTAAATTAATAGGTTGAGACTTTTTTTTAATGTGTGGAATTGAAGACTGCATGAATGAACGGATATATTCTTTTTGGTTTTGAAAATAATTCTGTAAAGGTAAAATTTAATAGTGACTTTGAGATCACCATACTTCTTCCCACTCCCACACCCTGATTTGCAGGCTTTCCTGTAAAGTAGGTAATACCATCAGCTTTTTCATTGACTCTACTTCTCTTTGTGAAATGAGAGAAATTTGCTTTTCATAAAAACACCACCAGAAAGCCCAACAGCAATTTCTGATCTCGTTTCAAAGAGCACACATAATATCTGCTAGGGAAAAGTTCCCTTCCACCTATTTGCTCCTGTCCCCCCCAACAAATTTCTTGTGCACAAGCTGGGCAAAACGATGAGAGGGAAGATGGCAAAAAAAGTTCGTACTTTGTGCAACAGGCCATTACTAGAAGATAATTCATTATCTTCCTACCCTATTTGTCACACACACACAATATGCTGTATCATTTTAATGAAAATCGATATACTTCACTATTCACGACACTACTGCAACTATCCCAAACTCAGACTTACAAAACCTTTACATCCTGCTACTCGACAAGGCATCGAGTTCTATGTTGTATAAAACACCCCGTATACCTATTTGCATACTCACTATTTATGTGGCATGTTTTATTTGAGAGGTCACATATAACATGTATAGCCCGATCTAAAAATACAAAACTAGTAATAACGTTATTTGCGAGTTAGTTACTAATGGTCTAATAACGTTATCCTTAACATACAAAACCAGACTCACAAACCACTGAAGCACATTCCAGTTGGAAGGCAGCATACATCTACAAGTGTGCAGTGATATAGCTTAAAGGTTGAGGGCAAATGAAGGACACTGTATTCAATTCCAAATACTCCGCATCACCCCTTTGCTCTGTATGTTAGAAGCACATAAGTAATTTTCTCAGAAATGCATCTGTGCAAACATATAGAAATGTCACTACATTAAAAACCTTAACATGTCACTCTGGTAATCTCTAAGAAATTACACATTATCTGGGGGGGGGGTTGGGGGCTGTATTTTTTTTGGTGGGCAGAGGGCAGAAGGGATGTTTTGGCAGTTTTGGGGGTGGGTTTGATGGTATTTTTGAAGAGAAAAGCAAGAGTTTCCTAGCAGGCAAACCCACCAAGTACATGAAAAACTTTTTCTGAGATATAAATAATATCTTAAATACCAAGATCTGTGTAATAAAATTATTCATGAATGTGTCTGTGCAGCAGCCACGGCTAATAGGCATGACTATGCATGAACTGCAGATGATTGGACCACACGTTTACCTGAACCAAGGCAACTAAAACCTTAAACTCAATCACAAACTGTATGTGGAGAAAGCACCTAGCCACCATAAAATGTGATTTCAGCTTATTTCGTACTTGGCTTTGTTCTGCTATGGCTAGTAGGTACCCTAATAATCCCAGTTTTCTGGGCAGGCTGGATATTGTACTAGATTTACTGTACTTTCAAAATGCCATAAACCAGACAGCAAATATCTTTAGACAGGGCCTATAATCTTATTTATATTCATTCTAAATATGCTTTGTCTGTCTTTTAAGTTAACCAAATACACTAACACTCACTTCCAGTACTTCTGCAAATGTCTTATTTCTTTGGAAAAGTACTGAATATGTAAACTTGGCAAATGAAGTTCATTATAGATTTTCATTCTGTGGGAAGTTTGTCTGTGATGAACAAAAACATACAATTACTATACATCATTAGCCAAGATGAAGATACATCCTGAAGATATTTTAGATCCTCTTTGTTACAAAAAGAGATACAAATTGTCCAATGCCCAAGTACCACCAGGCTTTCAAACTGACAGTTTCTGAAGGGGAAAACACAAATAAAATGGATACTGCCCTTGTCAAAATTCCTGCATATTTCCCAATTAACAGCTTTGAACAAAGAAATTAACTGAAGAAAAAGAGCAAAAGAAAGATAAAGAAATGATGCCAAGACATAAAATGAATGGGAAACTAGGAGGAATCAGTAACTGTAGTAAAGAGAACTAAAAAGGTGTGGGGTTTTGGAGGTTTTTTTGGCAGAAGCTGTTTCCTGTAATTTTCCTAATGCTTCTGCATGTATCTGAAAGGCTCAATTTTTAAAAAGTTGCTAATATTTTGAAAATTATAAAGATACATTAAATTAAATGTAAAATAGCTCTTTCCCAAATGTTTTCAGAAAGCAGGAAAAGCTGCATGAGTTTACAAAATTAAATTATAGTATGTTGGCTTTTAATCAAAATATTAATGATACTTGCTCTCTACTGATTATTCTTATAGGTTATCATCTAACAAACATCAAATCAATTAATCTTTACCAAAAAAACCCCCCCCACATCCTTGCAGCAGTAGGCAAAGGTAGTAGTTTTGTCTTCATTTTATGTAATGAGAGACTGGGGCATACCTGGCTTCTCCAAAGACCAGAGAAGCAGCCAGTAATAACTCAGTGTGAAAGTCAATGTCCTTAGAAACACAATCCAAAGTAGAGCAGTAAAATGTAAGTTTACCCCATGAGAAAACTCATCATGGAAAACAAATCCATCAGCAGATTCAGTAATTATAATTTTATTAAACAGCCCTCTCACTAAGGAAAACATGTCACATCCACCACTACCTAAATCAGTGTGTCAAACATTGCAAAAAAAAATTCTAAATAGTACAGAGATGACATATGATTTCATTACTATCATTATTTGCATCTTCCTTAAGGAGGTACCGTATGATAAACAACACAGCAAGCAATGCAGCATGGGCCAACTGACGCTGCAGACTGACAGCCAGCAACCAACCACAGGAGAAAGACCATTTTTACCAAACAACTACCTTGTGTCCGAACATCATATACAAATAACCCTTAACTGTGTTATGCTCCTTTGTTAATTCTGTGTCTCATTTCTATATCCTCGTCTGTTCTATGAGTAATATGCTTTATAAGAGACATTTATAGCTACATTTCAAATGTATGACCTTTGAATATGTTAACCGGAGCCAAAAAGCAAAGAGTTCTGTGATTGTATGAAAAGTCCACATGGGAATCACACCTACACAGCTGGGTCCAGATAAGCAATAAACAACTGAGGGACTGGCCAAACATATGAGGTTATTGGGGCCAAATAAATAAATACTCCATTCCAATAGAGTATAAAGGAAAGGCAGCACCCAAGAAACAGAAGTACCAGTGCAGTGCCAGGAGAGATCCACTTTGCAGAAAGAGAAGAAAACAGACAACGGGGAAAAAAGGGTATTGAGCATAGGGAGTGGTACAGAACTGGGCCTTTCCCCTCTGAAAGACTTGGCACTGGCTGGAGACATAGAAGAACTTAGAGGGGAGATGTATTTTAACTGATCTGGAGGTAGACTCTGATAAAAGTAACGATTTGACATTTTTCTTCAACGTGACGAACGTGCTTTTCCGATCTCCTTTGTCATGACCACATTTCTGAACTTGGATCATGAAAAACACTTCAGGTTTCATGACTCCAAATCAAAATGGTAACACACCAAATACACATTTATTATAACTAGGAATACCAAATTGCCTCCAAACTGCATGTTTTAATTTGCAGATTTAGGTGACTGTGTATCAAACCAGACATGGCACTGTGCCGTCACTATTCTGCCTATATAAATGCATTCAAATACTGCGAGTGTAGATTAACTTCCATCCCTTGGGAACTGCAGATGGCCAGCGACTTGGCAGGTGGTCCCCCACTCTGCTGTGTTACATTAACTAGAAGTTTGGATCCCTGACAGCGATGACAGAACAAAATATAGAGACGTTAAACCCTCCCAGCTAAACACTTGTGAACACTTTTTCAAGAGGAGGAGGAACTGTTTCTCTTTTCCAAACCTTGCTCTTGGAACAGTCTGAAGCTTTCAGAAGTTCAGCCAGAGGCAGGTATTGGTCACAGATCACTTCACCAGAATGAGCACGTAATGTGGGAGCAAGCAGGGACTTACTGGGTAAATGGCAAGACACAGCTGAGCATAGGCAAGACTGCTCATTCTGCCTTTTCCTGCTTCCAAAAGGTGGCTGCGTGATGAGTTACAGTATTTGAAAATTTGGACAAAAGGTACAAATCCAGAATTCTGTCTTTTAGTATGTTATACAGGAGATGAATTAAAATCACATTAGTGTAGGTAAGGTATTTACTGTATTGTATGTGAGATAACTATGCAAAGAACTGCGTTACTTTTTAAAAAGCGCCACAATGGCTATATGATACACTTTCTCCAGTGGTTCTTGGTAAGATATTCTGAATTCCAATTAATGAGCAAGAAATTACATATCACATATACACACATGAGATTTAAAAACTAACCAGCTGTGGAGTTGCAAGCATTTGATTCCTTATACTGAAAAAAAGCATAAAAAAAACCTAAATAAAAACATTGCCAAACATGACCTGAAGGAGAAACTTCACCTGAAAAAATAACATGCTAAACTTCTCTTTTTTAAATTAGCCTTTAGCTGTGGTACTATACTACTAGTCTTGAAAAGCTGTATGATTTCACGGAGAAGATGGGGTGAACAGTGCTATTTTAAAGAGGACTACTTTGAAAATATTAGCACTTGAAATTTTATTTTCATTTTATTAATAATTATGAGGAAAATACAATACGCTAATTAAACACTCACCTGTTAAGCTGCCAAGTGTAAGTTTCCGGCGACCCATTCTTTCAACGAGCCAGACTCCCACAAGAGTAAAAATGAAGTTTATAAATGCTGTCAGTGCAGCCAGCCAGATTGCAAGCCTGTCATCTTCAACTCCTGACATCTGCAAAATGGTAGCACTGTAGTACCTGCAAGCAGAGGGAGAGACAAATATGAACACTGCTGATTTCAATTTGGCCCATGTTATAGTTTCTGATTTTAAATCAAAATAGATCATACCAAATATCAAGTGTGACCTCCTGCATAATGCAGCTGCAGACTGACACCCAATTACCCTGGCAAATCAGGCATAAACAAGGCATAACTTGCGCTTGACTAAAGTTTTGACTGGAGGACATCAAGAGACAAATTGCCATTCTCTTGGCTGGTTATATTTTCAATGGTCAATCATATTGTGCTAGAAATGGGGTTTGCATTTCTAATTTAAATGAATCCTGCTTTCAAATCCAGCTGTTGGTTTATGCTCTATCTTTTCTCTGCCAAAACATGCAGGATTTTAGTGCTCGGTGTACTGCCTAGGGAAAGATAGCTCAAAAATCAAATACGTTTTCACTCCCATTAAAGGTCATACAGAACTAATCTATGGCATCCAACATATTGCAAGTGACACTCACAACCTCCTGGTTTTAGGTTTTGCAGTTTTATTTCACTGCCACGAAGTACCCAAAACCTTCTCTATTGCATTACTTTTGTCTTAACTAGAATATGGTTGCTGTGAACTGCTTTAGCACCATGTCGCAGGGATGTGAATCTGCACCCAACAGGAACATTTGACAAAATTTTCTACTTCTCTCTAAAAGGAATCAACTGTTCCACACGAACAGTAACTCATAAATAAATCAACTAAGCAAAATGAAAAGGTAAGAAAAAGGAAGCCGTCTACCATTTTTCACAGAGATCAAATGAACACAGATATTGTGCCTATGTTCTCAGGGAGAGCTAAATAGACCTTCAAGAAAACACGAGTAGTCTTGTTCATGCTGCAGAAGCACTTCTCATCTTGTTCTATTAATTTGTGCTGACTGAAATACTGAATATGCAAGCCCTCAAATACCTAGCAGCCTACAGGCTACCACATAGTAATAACCAAAAAAAATGTCAAAGCTCACTTTTTTTGTGGTCAAATGTCCCCTTGTTGTCTTAATGCCCAGATGTGTTATCCTCAGAAATTTCAGTGGTCCACATTTTCCATTCTAAGTATAAGATACTTTCTATTTCAAATCAATAATCCATGATGGACAATATGCTCAACTGACTACTTGTTGCAAAAGTGCTTGAGCCATTTAAGACACTACCAGCCATAAATGACTGCACCTATGGCTCGATGTTACGGCCACGCCCATTGAATAAAACAAGGTATTTGGTATTTAGATTGTCCCAGCTCCCTTCCTCAGCTCCTCTTCCCCACCAGTACAGCCACTTGAGGCCATGCCTACACAACCAACTCTGGAGGTCCTCTCCTGCTGCACCACGAGTGAAACTGTTGGTACTGAGGAGCTGGTATCTACATACACATGGGTTTTGAGCCTGGCTCCGTGGTCTGCCAGCCCATTAGCAACTGCAAGGCCTCATCCAGGCTCATTTTGTCTGAAAGAGCTGCACACTGTGAGATCCTGGCAAGGGTGCGAATCTTGGGGAGACCAAGACTCATGAAGGACAGACATCATCTGAATTAAAACACTAATGGTAATGCAGCCACACTTCTTGAGGCTCTCTAAATTAAATTGCTAACTGCCTGTCAAAACGTATATCGTACAGCACTGTTCTAGTCACCAAAATCATCCAGTCTCTGATCTCCCAACACACTTCTCTTTTTCTTCTTAAGGGTAGGAAAATAACAATAAATGTCAAGTCTTGGCCCACTGACACCTATTCTGAAACTCCTGTTTACTTCCACCAGACAAGGCTTCAGGAGCCACAAATGCCACATGTCTAAATCTTCTCAAAATCCAATGCTACTGGGAAGTCAGAAATTGCCAGTTGTCAGCAGCAATGTATAGCGTACTGATTCTATATGGTTAAAAAAGCAAAGAATAAAGAATCACATAAAAGCACATCTGCCTGATATATACAAACAGGCATCTTCTGACCCTGGCAGTCCTTCTGGTTGCTTATTACACTCACTGGTGATATATTCTCAACTAGAGGCTTACAGTTTATCCATAACTAAACAACATATTTCATTTCTATAGAAAACAAACCAGGGAAATGTAGATTCTACAAATCCAAATGCCAAGCTACCAAAGCCTGGGTGCTAGGCAATGATGTTCATGTTTATTATGGCATAGCAATCTAATTTCAAAAATTTAAAAGAACACTTGCATAGATTATAGCTACTAAATGTATTTGCTTATGTTTACCTATTTTAGTATGCCCATTTTTTATACCAACCTGTGCAGCCCTAACTGCCTATTAATGTAACAAGATGACAGGTCTTTTTAATTTCTTCCTGACAAGGAAAAAAACTATATGGCAGAAAAAGGTCAAGCTGTGATATTATACAACCACAGCGAATACTGCAGCTCCTGCAGGGAATGCAATTTCAGTGACAAAGTTGTGCAGTCCTAGCTTATTTTCTGAAATGTAAAGAAAATGACAAAAGCACATGTGTATCCTTGAAATTTTTAAGCAAGTACTGCATCTTAGAAAGCAAATAGAGACAATTACAAAGCCACACAAATTAACTGAGTCAGATACATACATAAAGATTTTAATATTGATAATTTTTGAGGATGTCAAAATTATAAAGTTTTTCTATCAAGAGTTGCTGTACATTAAAAAAACAAACCTTGAAACACTTCCACATTCAAGAACCCTCAGACTAATCCTTAACTATATACTGAAAATGAAGTATTGGAAGAAATTAAGCAGCCCCAAACACTTTCCCCCCTCTTCTTTAAAGAGTCAGTATTTTTTAAAGCAATGACATTCAATGTTTAAAGAAAAGGAGAATTTTCCTCCTTGAAGCAGATCTTACAGACAAATCCAGATGCATCAGGGTTCAGCCACAGAGATGCAGCCCACCATGCCAGGCTTTGTAGCTCTTGATCCAAAAACAATGCAACCCATCTGTTATATCAAGTCTACTCCAACAAAGTTTCTGTCTAAGGATGTCAGCTTTTTTGGACAGTGTCGTGGTTTAACCCCAGTCAGCAACTAAGCACCGCACAGCCGATCACTCACTCCCCCCCCACCCAGTGGGATGGGGGAGAAAATCAGGAAAAGAAGTAAAACTCCTGGGTTGAGATAAGAACAGTTTAATAGAACAGAAAAGAAGAAACTAATAATGATAACACTAATAAAATGACAACAGCAATAATAAAAGGATTGGAAGGTACAAATGATGCGCAGGGCAATTGCTCACCACCCGCTGACCAACACCCAGTTAGTCCCTGAGTGGCGATGCCCCCCACACCCACTCCCCCCAGTTTATATTATATACTAGATGTGGCATCCCATGGTATGGAATACCCTGTTGGCCAGTTTGGGTCAGCTGCCCTGGCTGTGTCCTGTGCCAACTTCTTGTGCCCCTCCAGCCTTCTTGCTGCCTGGGCATGAGAAGCTGAAAAATCCTTGACTTTAGACTAAACACTACTTAGCAACAACTGAAAACATCAGCGTTATCAACATTCTTCGCATACTGAACTCAAAACATAGCACTGTACCAGCTACTAGGAAGACAACTCTATCCCAGCTGAAACCAGGACAGACAGAATTTGTAATTCTTGTAAAATTACTTAATAAATCTAAGTAACTCAGAAGTACCTTTCAAGATCTTGAAAACATTTAAATTTTTGCTTTTAAGAAAACAAAAATACTCTGGCACAGCTTTGCAAGGGTTTGTTAACATTTTCTAGCACAATACTTTGGAAATCACTGTCCAACTATTTAAACTACTCAGTCCAAGAAAATCAGTCCCTAGAGATAATGAAACCCTCTATCTTTTTTTCTCAACTCAACTGAAATAACACAATGTGAAATGGCAAGTAGTGCAATAGCCAAGAAGCAAATGATTACCTATTGAAGAAAATCCAAAGTGGTGGCAATTTCAACAGATTTACATACTCTTTTTCTGCAACTGTGCATGAACAAAGATCCTCTCCTTCTGCTCTATCAGTTTATTATACGTTACAATTATTGGACTAGACAAAAGTATTTGTCACAAAACATGCTCCACATTCACAAAACAGTGTTTCATTTACACCTTCAACTTGTTTCTCTGCTCCTTTAGGAATTACTAAAGCTTATTACCATCAGGTTTGATGATTTCCAGCATGGGAACTGCATTAGATGTGTCCAGGCTGGGCCAGGTGTGCAGCATCACCCAGCCAAGGTACGGAGGGCGCTGCAGCTTCCCTGGCCTCGTGCAGCGGTGCTGTCACACCGAGGGAAGCCTGGTCACAACCTCCTCCTGCCTATAGCCCCAACTAGATTGACTCATGCTGCAAAGTGTAGTTATTTTAAAAACAGAAATATGTTACAGCCTATATACACATGGAATATAGAGTCTTGTCCCCCAGCTGACTCTTAAAGTGGTGAAAGGTTCAGGTGAGAAGCAGCAAGTCCACATTTTCAGGTACAGACACTTGCAGGCTGGATATGGTGCCATTTATCAAACCAGGCAGCTGCACTAGTATGAAACTATGCCAACGGCAATGGAGAAGCTGGACCATTTAGACAGACATCATCTTGTAAAAGAGTCTGAGGGACTAACACTAATTCAAATTTCACATTGTTTCAAACAGAAGTGCCCCACTCAACTTAAAAGTCCTCTAATTTGTTTCATGTTTCCCTCCTTTTGCAAAGTATCCCACATCCCTGTAAATACAGTTATAACGTTCTCCAAGATAGCTTGCTGTTCTGACACACGCTTTGAATATATACATTATGACAATGAGGAAAACGGGTTAAGCCACCCTTCGTGTTTCACCTTTGGGTAATAAAAGATCACAGCGGTTCTACATCTTGCTAACTTGAACAGCAACAGCCCAACAAATGGTGTTGCCATGGTGTGGAATACAGAACCTCCACAGCGATAAAACACTTGGCAGTGGCTGGCTTAGCTTGCCATGTCCCACTCGCTGCAGGAAGAGATGGATGGAGAAAGATCCCATGCTCCTACATACAGGTCCTGAATCATTCTACCCACTCAAAGGCCTGATGCGAATTTGCACATGATATACTTTTGCTGAGAACTGAAAATGAATTTGTATAATAGTACTATTGTTATTAGCTGTTTTTAATCCTGCAAACATACACACCTTCCTTTTTAGTCTTTTGTTTGCAGCTTGAACACAACAAACTTATCATGTCCAGCATTTCTGAAGGTTCAGAGGTGCTGAAGAAACAAGAAGCACAAGCCAGGAAACTCCCAGTGGTATTACCACTGCCAGAAAGAGGCCAGGCACACTGAGTAACTGCAGTTTACTGAAGATGGACTATATAAGCTTGAGAACACCTTCTAGAGCAAAGCAGGCTTGTAGACAAAGCAAGCTTGCATATGCCTGTCCCACCCATTTACACCTATGTTATGAAAGGGATTTAATCAAGAAAGTTTAAGCTGACACTTTCATCACTAAGGGCCTGTAGAATTACCATGGCTTCATCAATACGTTAAACTGTGGCAACTCATCTGTGTAGATGAACTCACAGAAACAGCAGGAGAAAGCAAGAGCAGCATATGGGAAAGTAGATGCTAAAGTACTGGAAACAAAAACAAGATGGAAGTGGATATATCTGGAGGGAGCCAAAGGCAGCAGATGCTCCAGGTGTGAAGGCTCTCTGACAGGAGGGATGCTATGGCCCTGCTAAGCACCACATAAAGCCTGGGGAAGGGAAACAGTCACATTGGCAAGGTGGTGTAGAGCAGCAAAGTAAAAATATCCCTTGGTTAGATTTGTTTGAAATAAGGATTGCAGAGCAATATAGCAGCATATATTTGATGATATAATTGGAGCGGTGGATAATGTCGTTCAACTTCCCAGCTTCATGTTCTGCACACCACAGTGGTAAGGGAGATGCAGCAGTTTCCACTCGCAGAGGTTGCATTCAGAGCAACCATGGACATCATTTTGGAGACCTGGGCAGTTACTGAAACTCTGCTGCTTCCCTGTCTACATCTCAAGTCATGTCTGCCTAATCTCTTACCTTGCTTTTTAATTACCCTGCTTGAGCAGGTAGATTGGACCAGATGACCTCCAGAGGTCCCGTCCAACCTCAACCAGCCTGCCATTCTGTGAAACACAAATTTGATTGCCTCCCTTCCGAACTCCTATAATATAAATTAGTAATATTAATATCAACAGTAGCACTGATATTATGAAATATCTGAGCTCAGATCTACTTTTCAATGGGAATTGCCTTTGCCAGACAAAACTTTGTTGATGCTGAATCTCCATTAGCTATGGATAATAAAAATGGAAAGTCACAGCAAGGATAAGAACTAACCTTATTTTTGACATTAGATGTATAATAAAGTTGATCATAAAAGCTGCAAAAATCCATTTCATTACTATGATTCAGCATCGGTCCCAGGACTATCACATTAGTCAGTTTACAGCCTTTAGATTCCTTAAAAAAATTAAAACATTAAAACATCAACTGTTAAGTTGAAAAAGGGAGTATCGAACAACCTCAATCACCCTCTGAAAGCCCATATAGTGACAGACAGGGTAAACCTGTCCAGCCAAACGAGTCCTGTCAGGTATTGTACGATCCCCTCACAATCTCTGCTCTCCTCTGATCCAACTTGACTGTAAACATTTTAGTCATCTTTTCACTTACTTAACTTTTGAAAATTATGCAGACAGCCTCTTGCTTGAAATCGCATGACTTGATTGCTTTCCCCTTTAGCATGTATACCACCTTCCTTCAATTTGTATTTTGAAAATGTACCTCATGACCTATACTTGTGCCCTACTGCAGACTGGCAGCATGCAAACCAACACGATTAGGTTGTCTCAAGGTTCTGGTCTGCACAAGACTGTTTCAGTGCCACTCCCTCCTACAGGACACTCTGCTGCTCTCTAAAATAGTAACAGTTACTATGTTTCAAAAATATTACTAAACCTGGTTCCATCTTCTGCATTTAAAAACCACAGAGAATGTGAAAAATTATATTTACACAAAAAAAATTTGTCTATTTAAATATATATGACTCCACGTGCGATTATATACATATATACACACACAAACTTTGTGGCTAATACAATTCTGTTAAACGCAATGCATCTTGTTCTACTTCACGTGATGAAGTGCTTCAGCAGGGCAGCAGGGGACATTTTGTCATATCTACTGTTGTCTTCCAAAAGATACTTAACAATAATTTTAATCTATTATAAGACGTTGCTGTCTGTGCACAACAGTGGCATCTCTCATGGCAGACATGAGCCGTGCCTGTATGACAATGTACAAACAAAAGTCTTTTATCATCTATCCACTGGACATCAGTGAGACCCTTCCAGCTCATTAGCTCCTAAGGCAACTGGACTTCAGCTATAAAACAGAACTACTGGATATAAATACCTTTATTTTCAGGTTAAGAAGGCAAAATATCTAAAGACTAGATCCTGAAATCTTACTGAAGCCTGCCAATTCATAGCCGACTCTGCTGCTTTATAGGGCTCCAATTTAAGAGCAACAGTTGAATATTCTTTCCCATATTCTACTTTTGAAGTCCTGAGGAGCTTTCTAAGGAAAAGGTTCAAGGTTCCTGTATCAACTCAAAGTCTACACTGGATTTTTCAAAATGAGTGCCTGGAAGGCAATCTGGGGGACTGCCATTGTATGCTTACCTACTGTAATTATACCTTCAAATTCCCCATTTAGCAGTAATGATGTAGTGCATTATAAAAGTTTTCAGCACAGAGTGAAATGACATAGTGAATGCCATTTATTAAAATCAGTATATTTTGATAATAAAAAACCTCAGCATTTGGTACTGTTTGACAGATAACTCTATACACCCAATAGGTTCTCTGATTCACCACACATTATCCATGTGCAAGGCACAGGAAAAGGTTTTAAGGATTACCATTTAATTATGTTAAGACAACACAGGATTTTTTTTTTAGTGTCCAAAGAGAATAAATTCTGTAGCTATTAAGCAAAGTAAGTGTACCAGTGTCTGACAGGGATTAAAAATACCATAATACCAAACTCCTACATAACTCTGTAACAGAAAGTGCTCTGTATATTTGAGGACAGAACCCTGTAGTTAAATCCATTGAAGAAGTAGGCTGAATTTAACAGGTGAGTTAAACTGAAGAGTAACAGGCAAAGCTGGAAATTAAATGAAAGCACTGGGAAGAACAGGCTTGACCATCCTCTTCCTCTTCCTGAAATAGAGATGCAGTTTCCAGCACAGAACAAAGAGGTTGGAGTCTGTAACACCTATATGCTTAGCACTGCAACAAAAAGCAAAGTAATGTCAACTTTTTCACCGTGTCTTCGGTGCCTTCATTCAATATGTGTCTAACTCTTCAACAGAACCTTTAAGAAAGAAAATCACCACCATCATCCCTATTTTATAAATGGAGACCACTGACGCTTTTGGGAAGAGGAGGAAGACGGATGACTGTTTGCAGTTATCCACCAGTACTACCTGCAGCAGAATAATGACACTCCAGAGTCTCACTGTAGATAAGTGCTCTTGGCAAATTAATAAGTATAAAAGCAGGGAAAGAAAATCCCCGAGGTGTTTCACAAAATATGCCTTGTTCAATTATTCATTTATTCTTACAACTTCGGATTAATTTATATCATGTTTAAGATTCCAGGCTATTCTGATGCTGGAAAGCACCAATGCCTGCCATAAGCTGTCTGGGATCCCAAAAACCAGAATCAGTCCTCATTAAAATCAATAGGTTTGCTAAATGTATGTAGCATAGGAAAAAAATAAAAAAATAAAAATCAAGCTAGCCCCTTTGTTTAAGCGAAGGCCAGCAGCAAACAAAAGACCTATATAGTCTTACTATAAGAGCCAGGAGTTATCAAGCTGGGAGTAATGGCATCTTGAAACGTAGTGAAAAAAACAATGAATCCACACAGAGAAGACAGGTTGTATGTACTTATAAGCTATAGAATACACATTAAATAAATGAATCTTACAGCCACAAAGCTACAAAGTCCTAATTTGGCCTTTGATGGTGTAATGAAATGCGACACAATCTTTAGAGATCTTTACAGATGTGACCACATTACTGCTCATTTATTCTCCTGTTGATTCCTGATTTCTGCTCACTTATTCCCGTGGTGGTCTAAGCCCCCATGTTCAGACCAGCTCCTGCCCCTTTTCCTCCCTCCCAGAAGCTCTGTCAGGCTCCTGCTCTCTTATCATCCTACCATTTCACTCCTTGCACAGAGTAGATTATTTCTGATATCTCCTAATTTCTGAATGCTTCATCTTGCACCCCTGCTATTCACACAAACAACATTCCCCAACCCAACCAAAAAAACCCCAAAACCCTCCTTCACTCCTCCAATTCTTGTATGTTTGAGTAGGGGGTATCTTATGGAAGCTAAGCACAGGAGACTAGATTTCAAAAGAAAAATACTTCCTTTTATGAAACCACACCTTCTTCTTTTTTTAAATGAGTTCACTTACAGACAACATAACATTATGAATCTAGAAGGTTGCATAGTTTTAAATGTTCATACAAAACCAGAAACATCTTTGTAAATCTCCCAAATCTGTAACTATCTTACTAACACCTCAGTCATCCATATACAGAACTTTATTTCCATATTGAAATTATACAAATGATCCAAAGAATTTGTCTATGGCATATAAAAACTAGTTAATATTCCAGTGACACTACGAGTATTAATTTATATGTGAAATCTGATTAATATTCCATCCTTTTCAACTTTAATTAGAAGACGTTGCATTAATAATGTTTATCTTGCACAGCTTAGCATTTTTAGACCTCAACCCATGAGAATGATTGCAATGAATTCTTGCTAAGAAACCATGAAACTGGTCTAAAATAATGAATATGGCATTGTAGTATCTTCTGATCACCAAGAAAAACTTAACAGAGTCATAATAAAGCCTTTGTGGCTATCAAGCTATATATTTATTTATTTTAAGATATTGATTGACCTTCTAATACAGATTTCCTAAGAACTTTTAAATCCGAGTCTTGCCTATTTTGTAGCAATCAATCATTAATTGCTGTATCAAGCCTCCTTTCTTAGGTTGCTGAACTTGCATGCTAGTGTCAATTTTAAAACCGAGGAAGCCCACAACTGCCCTTCAGCTTCCTTCCTACTTGTCCCAATGTCACAATTATCAAAGCCAAGTGGCCAGAGACAACATTGCTCTTAAGAATGGAGCAGCTAGACAGCTCAAAACCAACAGAAGGTCCTCTACTGTCTTAAAGGCTTTCGGTTTCTTTGGATCAGGTTTGAAATACTTGAACACAACATCCTGTTCCCTCCATAACAACAAATGTCAGGCCAGACAATGGGCTGCACTTCTGGAAGGGCAAGAGGATGCACAAAGAAAGCAACTAATTTAACTGGAAGTTAGGCCACTGAGACGACTGACTGTCAAGGGATTCCAGCAATGAAAAGAAAATAGAAAAAGATATAACCAATAGCAGAATATATTGCTGGGGACCTATGGTTGGACAAAGGATGGCAGAAATGAGAAAGTCAACAGTTAACAACTCAGTGAGGGAAAACTCATCTGCAAGGTAAGTGAGGTTGACAAAGGCCCTGGCACATGGTGCAGGATGGCAGTGCCCAAGCACACAGCAACGCAGCCAGTGCTGTGCCACAGAAGTCTCTAGCATCGCTATATTGTCTTTTACAGCACCACACAAAGAAAAAAAAAATAAATCTGTTGGCACCAATCCCACAGTCATTCAGGGAAAACTCCATGATGAGCAATGAGGAATAACAGCATACATATGTGCATATGAGTACACCATAGCTGCAGTCACTACTGGGCACAATGCCCTTACTAGTAACAACTTCAAGCATATGTCCTATGTAAGAAAAAAAAAGTAGTTCTGGGAAATAACTGGCAAAAGGTCTTCCCTGGGCTCAAATGCACAGATGCACCCATATTATCAACAGTCATTTCAGGACTGTTTAAAAAACAAAACCAAAAGAATAATTCTGAACTGACACCATCTGAGCTCATTATTTGTGGTAGCAGATGAGATCCTTCTTTGGAGTACTGGTTCTGGCAAAAATGTACTAAGTCAACAACCTCAACTGACCATTCTAAATCTGCATTCAGGAAATATATTTTTAGATGTTTCTGGCACCAAATACCAAGAAATGGCAACTGTTCAGTGTCTTTCAAATTCATGCTACTCACTTGTGGTGCTTTAATTGAGATTTCTAAATCCAATCTCAGGTTTCAATATTCATACAATCAGATACTACCCTTGCAATATATTACAGACAAACACTGCACATAGACTAGATCTTGACAGACCTGTATTTTCTGCTTCCTTACAAAACAAAATTAATTGCACAGCAAACTTAAATGCGTGCAGTGTGAATATTAATTTGGCAGTGTCTGCTTCTATTACACACAGTCTTTTCTGTTGTCTTTCATCCCATCTGTTCCAGAAGAGAAAGGAAAAAATCATGGCAGACCCAAAAAATTCCATAGAGCAGTATCAACAATGTACACAGATTTTTTTCCTTTCATGTTCAGGATGGGTAAAACCATAAAAGTAATGTTAACAAAGCATGTAAATGACAATCAGAAAACCAAAGGCTTTGATTTCTGATGTTTGAATGATTAATCTACCTGAATGCAGCATCCAGCTGCTGCTTTTGAAATTTCCTCTTCACTTTCAACGGTAAAAATTGCCTGAACAGCCTAGTTCTTTACCTCTCACTTACTACAAAGTAATCTGCAAGTATCCCAAATATGCATTTCTGCTTTTCTGCCAATAAACAAACAACAAAGCATCAGTCTCAAGTTCTGCTGCTCTAACCTGAGATTCTCAAGGTAGACTTCCTCCTACCCACGTTGTTTCACTCCATGCCCTGAATATGCTTTGTGGAGATGCTCTGCTTACAGCAGAGGTGAGAAGAACTGGATTCTAATTCCCAGTCAAAAAGTTTAACACAAAAGTGTAACATCATCAGCTGGAAAGACCCAGAACAAGTTTTTAGTACCAAATCTAGAGATCACTTGCACAAGCTGAGCTCCTTTCAACATGTGTACCTCACCTGGTGCGCTGAGTGCCTGAATCACCAAGCCCTACTGCACCTTAAAGCAACTCTTCTGACTTCTTTTGAGAAAGACTTACCCTAGGTTAGACACCTCACTCAAGAAGGAGATTCATGGCTGAAAATGCAAGAACAGGCAGGTATCACCCTGCTCTAGAGGGAGCTATTTCTCCCCCGCCACCTCCTACAGCATGGCTTGCTGGTCCTCTGGTCAAGCCACTGAGCTTTGTGAATCCCCTTCACAGACACCTCAGGACACTCCTGCTCTATGTGAAGACCTCAGGAATTTTACCTGAGGAAAATGAATTTACCTACTCCTCCATGGATTTAGCTCTTAGCTTTGTATTTACATAATTGTTATGTGGGTGCAACTATGTTTTGCCACTGCTGAGAAGTTTCTGCACCATTCATAAATGCTAAGTAGAATTACCATTACTCTTTGGATGCAAGGAGTTACAGAACCTATGAAACAGACCTCTAGCAGAGGACTCCCAATGTTTCTAATGTACTGTGAAAAATAAAACTGTACTTAGAAAAGCACTTGAATGGCTATTTTGGGAATGTATGTTTCAAAATAGCCTGCGCAATAAAAGCAAAGCAATGTGTTGTGAACATGCTACCTATTTAAAAGGACAAACACATTGCTCTCTTCTTCAGTATGAAATGTAGCAATTAAGCACCACATCAGAATTATTAGAGCTATACAAAGCACTGTGAGAACTAACGTAATAAAGAGTTAAAGGCTAATGTAATAAAGAGTTAGATTCTCTACACTGCAGAATAGTAGTCTTCTAATCTATGAAACATATGCTAGGCAATAGAATTGTTTGATAAACTAGAGTGTTATACACTGTATACTTCTATTTGATGGGGAAATTCTGTTCTAAATTTATATAGACAACTTTTAAAATGTTCTTATATATGACTTAACCACGTAGGAGAGAACTTACTGTTTATACCATATATACAGTTCAGTATTGATTGTGCATGCCACCTTTTACTGCTATACGTTGTCTATAATATTTACACATACTTTGAATATAAAATTCAGTGAAGCTGCTAGAAAATACATGCAAAACAAAGTTGAAGATAAAATTGCATGAAAATTTCTAACACAAAGTCAATAAATAGCTGAAAAGATTCTATGCTAGATATTTTATTTAAGAGTCCCTTTTGAAACTACATTTTAACTTCTCTCTGAAATAATCACCATTACTTGTGAACACCTCGTAGAGGATAGATACAGAATGGTCTCTGTGTTTAAGTGCTTCCAGCAAATACTTTCCATACCCGCTGTCCGTTTTCCTGTGTTGCCTCTGCGTAAAGATCACTTTCCTGTTTATCATTTCCTTGTTGCAACTAATTAAGCTGCCAAGTTTTAAATCCCTGGCAGCTTATACTATTCCAACCAATTATTCTACGTGCAAGGACAGCTTGACTACACACAATTCACGTTCTCTGTCCTTCAGAGTTCATCGTGTGAACTCAAGGCCAAGACCAAAAATCTAAATTTTAATCCCAGTTCTGTGACTTTATAACCTTGTAGATGTCATTTCATTTCTTTGTATTTGTTCCTCCTGAATAAGCTTTTAAAATATCTTTTCCACACTTCTCATGAGAAGATTTGGATGTGGATAATACTTGAAAAAAACTGGAAAAGAGCAAGGAAACATAGGTGTCAATCAGTTCTCCTAGTGCTCACCAGAAGTACGCTGTGGAGGTCTGTGTTAGAGCTCAGCAATATGCTGAACAGCACCAGTGATCTTGAAAAGGGGGAGGTGAAGAGTGGGGATGTTTTTCAGGGCAATGAAAATGAAATCTGGATCTTTCTCTTGAATTGTTAAGAAGCTAAAATTGTCAAGAAGCTAAAATTGTCTTTTGCTACCTTTCAGACTCCAATAAGAGAGTACTGTCAAGATCACCTTCCACTCCATAGGAGGAGCCTCTTCTTCAAAGAATGACTGGAGGGACTGGCTCTGTTTTGAAGATAACATGCAACAATCCTCAACAAAACTTTTAACACTAATGTGCTCAAGTGACAACTACTTGAAAAACACTTCAAAAAGCTACACTAGTAACATCAGCACTAAGCCCTGTATTTCGCAAACACTAATCACAAAAGCAAAGTGAAGAAAAACTAAGGTATTCTTTTTTAATTAAAGAAGTGGAGAGAAGATATGAGGAAGAATAATTACATTTCTTTAATGGTGTATTAATTCCACAATTTAATGAAAAATTAATCTAATCATAACCTCAATACAGAATCTATTTTCTATCCATCAATGTACTGTTTTACTGCAAATCAGTTTAACATACCAAACAGTAACATTTTTGGTTATACAATTCTCAGCCAGTTACAGAACAAAGGGCCTCAGTGGGAGTTAAGCAGAATATGCTGTTGTAAGAATGATTTATTACACATACCACAGTATGACAACAGGGCTCTGGGACTTCCCATGTTACTTCTGCTCCACCATATCAGGTGGACATTTACAACAATAACAAGATTTAACAGTGCTGAAAAGAAAAACTTTAAAATGCAGGTAGTCTGCTGCATATTATTGTAGGAAGTTATTCTCTTTGAGCTCTAACATCACTTTAAAACATGAAAGATATGATTTCTAATAGTACCAAACCAGGTGAGAGTCCTGAACAGGACCATGGTGAAAGGAATAAAGCATATGAGAAGCGGCAGAGGGAGGTGGGTTTGTGTAATCTGGAAAAGACTACAGGTATTTTCCACAACCTAAGCAGGGCTACTCACAGAGTAAGTCTCAATCACAAACTCACAAGCTGCAAGAAGTGAAATTCCAACTGAAAATACGGTTATTCACCATGAGAGTGGTTAAGCACCAAAACAGGTTACCCTGGGAGACTGAATACATCCTTAGAGATTTTAAAATCTCAGATGGGTAAAACCCTGAGCAACCCAATCTAACTTTGAAGGTAGCTCTGCTTGGAACAGCAAGGTGGACCAAATGATCTCTAGATGTTCTTCCTAACTTGTATTACTCATTGCAAGTTAACTCAATAGCTAAAGGCTTCTCAGTCATTTTCACAATCAGACATTTAACACACACAAAGACCATTTCTAACTTTCTTAAGGTTCACGTAAAAGAGAGGATGAGAATGAAACTCCTAAATCAATCCTGCACTATTGCAGGAAACCACAACGCACTTCATAAAACCAGCTAAGCTCCACCTTACATTATGCTCCATAACCATCCTTTTCTAGCAGTTAGGAACTGTCTTCTGATTTCAAGCCCACAGTTATCACCAGTAGCAATGAATCCTAACTTTGCTTCAATTTTATTAGCAAAAGGAAACCTTCTACACTAAGAGCTATAACAAGAATACTAAATAAGGCCAGATTAATTAGTCTTCCCAGTACAGTACCTTTTCTACCATTTTCTGTCACATCATCTTTGCTTAGACCTTTACTCACAGTTCTTGAGCAATGCCAGCTATTCTTGAACTAAAGCTGAACTAGAAATTTTTCACCTGAAAAAAAATCAAAACTTTCCAGATGAATGAAATTTTCAACATTTTCTTGTTCTAGCAAAACGACTTATTTGTTCAAAGAATAGTATCTGGTTGCTCTACAGCTTGATTTTTCTTTGTTAAATCAATGCATTGTATCCTATTTATCCTATTTTACTTTTTCCAATTATTCTTCATACTGTACTTAATTTTTCTTTATTTGCCTGCACTCCTGTATTCAGCTACTATTCTATCATAATTTTTAACTGTAATCTCTTGAAACAAGAGCTGTCCTTCTGCTCTGTATTTCTACACTACTTAGCATGGCACTGTCCTGCTCCACAAATAAGCCTTTAAAATGCAACAGTAATACATATACATTTTATTAGGCCTGAGGCTGGCTACCACAAAATTCCCTGGTTTTCCCACCATTTAATGAAACAATTCTATGTTTTTCTGTATTCATATGCCAATAGTAAAGCTTGCTGTTAATGGATATAATGTTCTCTCTTTCTGAAACTTGTTCTGATTCAGCTATTACTGGGTTGGAGAAGGAGAAAAAAAAAAGTACCCTTTCAAGACTTCTAGTAAATTACACACCAGCTATTGCTAATTTTTTTTCTTCTATGTTTTAAACAATACTAAGTACATAAAATACAACACAATCTATGCAGAAAGCCAGAAAAGTCAAACATTCATAGTCATGAAACAGGAGAAAAGGGAAAAAAGTCCTATTGCCATAGTGTAAACAATGAAGAATGAAGATGACTATGCCATCACCTTATTCATAAGATGAATTGTGTTTTACACAGAAATTGGTTTTATACACATTTTTCACCACTCAGCCACAATCAGTGAGTAAAAAAATTGGCAACCTACACAAGGTTTGTTTAAAATGATCTTTAGGGGTTTATGTTAAAAATGTAGTAAATATCAAACCGCATAATATCACCTCAGCTCTCTTAAGCAAGAAAAGGTAATTCACCTCTAGCACTTTTAGAAGAGTAATTACCTGTTTGAGTATAATCTAAGAAAATGAACAGCAAAAATGGATTACTAAAAAAGCATAGAATAACTTTTATTCTTTCTTCTGGTCTTTTCTGTTTCTTTTTTTTTCTTTTTTTTATTATTACAAAGATGATGATCAGTGCGCTGCTTGTAGACTGTAATGTCTAAACAAACTCCTTTTGTTTTATATTCACACTTTATCCAGTAGGTTTTACTGAAATGATTATCTGGTGAATACTTATCATTTCTTATTAGAACAGGTATATGGCAATGAGCATTAAAGTTTTATTAAGATAAAATAATAGAACTGTATAAAAACTCAAGTGAGAATATGGATGAAATTCTGTTACCATATGCCTTGTTAAGGTCTCTAGAGAAAGCCAGTCATCTTGACAACTTTAATTTAAATCCTGCAACTGGGATTTTGCTCAAAAATGTCACAATGAACAAAAATTTACTTTACATTTGAGAATTTTCATGACAGGTATCTAGAGAACTTAGGGGCATACAAGAATTTGAACTGAAATATTTTAATGAAGTAGCAATTACAGGGCAACAGAAATCAGCTTTCAGACAAAGCCACTTCTCCCCAAAGGTCCTTTTAGAAACAGCAACCTTGAATAAAAACCGCATCTCAACCTGACAGCCCAGCTGACGGAAGATGACTGCCTTCATGGCATGCAAGACAGATGATTTACTGTTTTGCAAAATATTCTGCATCAGACAATTGAGGACTGTGACTACGTATCCTCATCGCATCAGCTTTTTTGGTCTGCTAAGAAGGACTCTAGAAATAGCATTGGAATAAAAGTCCTTTTCTTCTCAAAGTGGCCAAGATTAATTAATCCCAGAGAGGCAGGAACAGTGATAT
>NW_010973187.1:4507271-4509098 GCF_000737465.1 Haliaeetus leucocephalus
TCTACGTACTTGAACAATAGCTTATTTTAAAACTGTCATGTCTTCAAACTTTCTCTATCTAGAAGGACTCCATGTACTTCTCATTTATCTTTAACTTAAGATTTCCCATCCTTTCCTCAAATCTCTAGAATTGCCCAGAGAGGTGAAAAGCCTACAGACTTTAGATACATGATGTACAAAATGTGGATACATAAGAACTAACACAATTTTAACATTTATCCATTGTTAGATTTATAATGCATATAAACAATAATTACTTATGCACACAAGATAATTTGGTATTGTTATCTTTAGAAGAATTACAAGGTGACTCTATCTCAGCACCTTCCCTCAAAAACCTGGAAAAGCAGTATATAGGTACCTAAGCAGAGGTGAGGACAAACTGGTAGGCAGTCTGTTCTTACAAGCGGAAACCACAGGGCCACAATGAGGCAGCAGCAGATTCAGTGCTACGTGTCGTTCTGCTTTATTATGGAGAGCAACTGATTTCAGCATTACATTTTGCTCCCATTCTCCCCCTTCCACTCCTCTCACCTCATAATACTCTAATTTTACATAAGGAGAGAACCCCCTTAAAGAGTGGTTTCTGTCTGGCCATTCCCTTCCACAAACACAGGTTTTCCTGGGTTTAGATACATCTGTACAACTCAAGCAAGATTATACCAGGCAGCAATGTACTTTTTCTGACTTTCAGGACAACATGAAAAAGATGCTTGTTTAAAATCTTGCATATAACCAAACATTTATTTAGACATAGGAAATAGCCAATACCTTGAATTTTCGAGAAAGCTAACCAACACGGCAAAACAGCCAAGCCATGTCATATTGCTGTACTTGATCATTAATTAGTCTAATGAACACTGAAACCCCACCAGATAGGATGAAGTTGTGACTCAGAGCAGCAGATGTGATTTTGATCTGAAACCCCTGGGGAGTGTCTGTGACACTGAGTGTAGCAGTCAGTCTGAAGAGCAGTACCACAGAGGAAGAAATTTCTGCCATGGAGGAAAAAAAAATAGTCCTTGAACGGCAGTTAATTTGTTCCAGACAGAAAATTTTGCTGTTAGGAAAGGAAAATGTCTTTTATGAGACCAGGATAAATCCCCAAATGAGTAAATTATTTCAACTCTATGGAGAACATCTAGTTTAAAAAGATATCGTAAACAACAGTTACTTATAACCTCTTCATAACTACATTTAGATAGGATAAAAAGTAATAAGCTAATGCACAGAACCTAAGACATACTTACATCAATAAAAATGTTAAAATGTATATGTCAAATTTACTTCAGTGCTTCTGTACATGACGGTTTACTGTGCAGCAAGTATGGAATCACTGCAAGATTATGTTGTTAGCAAAAGTCAAAAGCTGATTTACTGAAAAGATGAGCCACAGATCAGCTTTGATACTACAAGAGAAGATCAAAGACAGACCTCAGAGCTGCCCAGGCCAGTGACAGTCATATGGCTCTAGCCACCCTGCACGACCCTGCACATATAACTCTGAATGCTAAAAGACTCAGGGAGACCAAGAGCTTTACAGGAGCTGAACTACAATATCTTCCAAGCTAATAGTCTGGATGAGTCTCCTGAGTTAGAGAAGCTCAAAGCATGAAATCGTATCACTGTGTGAATACTATTGTAAAATGCACACTACAAAGACACCAAAGGAAGCTAAAATATCTCACTTAAGGGCAGTAAATCGCTAGCCTGAGTTTGGAAACACGCTTAAAGCTGTTTGCAAACATATAGACCGGTGCAGTGTTTTTAAGTCCTTTTAAGAAGGACTGGAGGCAAGATGACATGTTAATTACAGGAATCTACTGA
>NW_010973187.1:4511005-4511518 GCF_000737465.1 Haliaeetus leucocephalus
TCAGGAGAGCATTTTGGCCTCTTCAGAGATCTTCTTGGTAGAATACCATGGGATAAAGCCCTGAAGGGAAGAGGGGCCCAAGAAAGCTGGTTAATATTCAAGGATCACCTCCTCCAAGCTCAGGAGCGATGCATCCCAACAGAGAGGAAGTCAGGCAAAAATGCCAGGAGGCCTGCGTGGATGAACAAGGAGCTCCTGGACAAACTCAAAACCAAAAAGGAAGCCTACAGAGAGTAGAAGCAAGGACAGGTAGCCTGGGAGGAATACAGAGACATTGTCTGAGCAGCCAGAGATCAGGTTAGGAAAGCCAAAGCCCTGATAGAATTAAATCTGGCCAGGGACATCAAGGGCAACAAGAAAAGCTTCTATAGGTACATCAGTGATAAAAGGAAGACTAGGGAAAATGTGGGCCCTCTCCGGAAGGAAACGGAAGACCTGGTTACTGGGACATGGAGAAGGCTGAGCTACTCCACGACTTTTTTGCCTCAGTCTTCACCGGCAAGTGCTCCAGCC
>NW_010973187.1:4514097-4517314 GCF_000737465.1 Haliaeetus leucocephalus
GTGATTTCTTATTTTCTTTCGATTTGGTGACCGTACTCCATACCACACCTTCCATATGGGCTATTTTGACCACAGTGTTCTCTTTGTTTTGCAGACTGCTCACAATAACAAAGTCTTGATTAGCCTTTAGATGCCACCATGTTTTATTTACTATCCACTTCTGGACTATTTTCATTAATGTAAATCTTTACATCGCACATTTTTGTGTGTCTCAACCTCTGTGGCACAAGGCATTTTGACTAGCCTGCAGTGGCTTAACTCTTACTGACAGACTCCAAAGAATCCAATTTACAGAACCGGTTTGTATGCCCTTAAAGTAAAGGTGAATAAACAGATCTAAAGGGCATCATATCTCTTACTCTGTGTTTGAATGGGATCAGTAATATATTTCACCCAGGTTGCTCATGTTGCTGTATCAGACAGCATCTAACCAGGTAACCCTTTATACTTTACTTTTGTGTCTTTTCAAGATTGGTTACATTGTGAGCTTTGAATTGTTTCACCTTTATATATTCCTTGTTCTTCGTCTAAGGAGGAGACACGTCCTTATTGCTAAGAATACAGTCCAATATTTGAATAATACATGCCCTCTAGGTTTTCACAAGTGAGAAAACCTATGACACAAACAAAATGCTCTCCCCTTACTATGCTGCTGTACTTTAAGGAAAAAAAAAAATTTAATTGGTCACTGATTGGTATCTGATTTCCTGATAGGTCTTGAAATCTAAAAATAGCGTTTGCTAGAGATGAATGAAAATGTACAGTTCAACAAAAAGATGCATACTGAACACTAACAATTGCATAAGAAAGGAATTTTTACAAGATTATTAGAATGGTAATAACACATGAGAAACTGTTAAGACTAAACTGTGCTCCAGGAGCTGTCTAGACAAATAATACATTAAAAAAACCCAACCAACCAACATTACTATTTAGGGAACTTCCTCCAGCAATCATTCATGAATGATTTATAAACAACATCACTACTCTGACTTCATTTCATTACTTGGCTTTACATATGAATAACATGAATGAGATGCATTTAACTGACTTAACAGCTATACCATGTATATACTAGATATAAAGATATTTTACTTCACATAATTGCTTTACCATAATTGCTAATAACTCAAGCCATATGTTTCAGCAAAGACTTTGCTCCCACCCACGCAGTTCACACATTTCCTCCTGTATGGCCCTGCAGTGAAGTCAATACTGGATTTGTGACTCGAGAGTTATATTACCAAGGCAACAGATAGAAATCAAACATTATTATGATTTCACTACAGGCAAAAGGGAGAGTAGAAGCCAAAAGCAAAAATCTGGGAAAAAATGTCTATTAAAGACACAAATCCTTCAATAACATAAAAAGAAATAGTAGAAAATACTGGTTTGAATACATTTCTTCTCTAAATAAATACTTTGGTTTTAAGTTTTCTCCAAAGTGACAGTCCTTCTTTAAATATGCTTTCACAACCTGAAGAACTACAGGAACAGATTTTATCGCTTACCATTTAAAAAATCACATTAAGGTAAAACAAAACAAAAACCCCTACAAATCAGCAGAACTGTTAGTTGTTTTTCAGTGTTTTAATACAAATGTCTCAACATTCTGGCTGGTTTACCACTGAAGATTACATTAATTTGTATGAAAAACTGGGAGTAAAAATTGTGCAAAATGGGAGTAAAAATCAGTCCCCGCTGATCAGATTTCATTAAAAATAAAACATGTTCCAAATGAGAAGACTGATAGCAGGATTTCCTTTAAAATAACTTAGTACAGTAACTCCTATATAGTTCTTTGAACATGTGTCTTTTGAACATGTTATAAAAACAAACATTAGTATTTCCAAATGACAATATTACGCCTTTGTATTAGTAACGTTCAACACAAAACTTAAAAGAAATTTACGTCTGTGAAAGCATTACACTGAAAAATGCTGATTTATTAAAGACACTTGACTTTGGGTTTTGTTGGGGTTTTTTAATTATTTTTTTTTATTGAAGTGTCAGTTAATACTCGGAAGAATCCTTTTTAATACGTCTGCTACATTTTAAAAATAATTAATCAAACTGTGAGGCAGACCTTCTAGTAGATGGGTCCAAACTGTGGCTAATAATTTACTGCTGTCATAACGAGGCTTACTTTTACTTACACTATTCCTTTCTTCAGTATGTATTCTTCTAGCCAATAACCCAAGACAGAACAGAAAAAGAAAAATATTTCATGTGATAGTTCTTCAGCTCATTGAGTTAAAGGTCTAGGTTTGGGAAAGGAAAAAAAACAAACCCCAACATAAAACCCCCACAACCAAACAGGTGTTTAGCACCAGAGAAATAAGCAAAAGACTAATACTTAAAAGATTATTAAATGGAAAAAAAAAATTCCAGTGTTTCAAAACAGAAGGAGATAGTCAAGTGCCCATTACAGTACCTCACATCAGCACCCTGAACCTGCTTCCTCTGCAATTTAAGAAGGTTTTTTGTTATTTTTAAACCTGAGGAAAATTACAATGCAAATAAAACATCTACCTCAATATCATTTAACGTGTTTGGCAGTCTAGGATTTTTAAGTTTGTCTAGATTTTAGGGGGGTGTTGCTTGGTTTTGTAGTATTTTTTTTAATAATAAATGGATAGATTATGAGAATTATCAGGAGAGAGGTGGGAAGTTTAATTTAAAGGAAATCAGCCTTTTCTTTTAAACTTACATTCATCTTCTAGTGAATGTCTACTAATTCCAACACCAAAAAAAACCAAATACATTATTTCTAATACATTCTCTGTTGTGTAACAGTTTAAACAATTACAATTGATGAATGTTTCCTACTTCCCTTGAGACACTCAATCTAGTATCGCTAAGCACTAAACTACGTTCTGATAATCATTCTAGATTTTACTTGATTTCATCCCGTTACTCCCATTATGTAACATCTTGAACTACTTACCTGATCTTCCTGGTACTCAAACCTTCAAAACTTTTGTATCTATCTGAATTACCTATTCTTTGATCTCAAATACTTAGGACAAGGACGTATCTGTAAAAGCAATCTTCCAAAAGGTCTGGCTAGTTAGATTGACAAAGCAAAAAGCTTCTTAAATAAGTTGAACATTTTACAGCTTTAATCTAGTTAACAACTCCATCTTGATGCACTGGTTTGTTTTACATCTTTTTTTCCTTTAAGTGGCTTAAAGCTGTGATTTTCCTTTTCTATTTC
>NW_010973187.1:4517324-4518500 GCF_000737465.1 Haliaeetus leucocephalus
CTTTTTAATGGTATTAAGTGGAAACTTAGCATAGTATGGGTTTAGTGCTAGCAACACTGATACACAGATGACTTGTTTTTAATACTCTCTTACTTGTATCCTAAACATCCTCTCACAATTATTTCAACTGATAAATCACAGCCTTTGGAGCTAAACCATTAAACCCTTAAGGTGCTCAGGGTTTTACAGGCCATCTCCAACAAGCACACACAAGAATATTTAAGAAAAACGTTTCACTTTTTAAGGAAAACTTCTAAAGCACAGGAGTTGTCTTTAAAACACAGCAAACAATACATAAACTTTAGAAATATCGTGACAGCCTTAAAAATGTTCAAGTTTACTGAACTGCATTCTTGTGCCTCAAGCATAAGATACATCCACCTAGACCACCCAGTCTTGCAGTCTGCTGGCTAAGTACCAAATCAAAATGAAGGCTAAGGTCTAACTACTCCTCATAGTTCTTGCACAGGTTTAGAGCTATTTAAGATGTCCAGCAGTATGACCTGCCATTTTCTTTCCCCATCCCTCTCCATGACTCTAAATACCAATACTTACTACCACCCACCACCCTCTTGTCCAGAAGGGCTAGTATTCGTGCAGGTCATGTTAATTCATGACTGAAGCAGTCAGCAGCCTGTTTCCTCCCTGTGGAACAAAGAGTTAATTTTTTTTCTTACACCTGCTGCAATTTTTCCTTAGCTGGCTAATGCTTTGTTTGCTTGCTCGGTTTTAGTTCTTGGATACAGCTATTGGCATCTGTCATCAACATCAGAGCAGGGTCTGGAGAAACTATGGTCACACAACTACTTGACCTGCACCGAGAGGAAAGTGGAGGCAAACAGAAAGAGGGAATGGAAAGGATCGACTCTGCCAACATGGCCATTTTCCAGCTGTTGTAAATACTGCCTATGGTTCCTGTAAAAAGTATTTGATGAAAGGGTGTTTAACATTTGTTACCTACTCCGAATTTACTGGCAGTGGGGGGGAATGAAAAAGAAAAAAAAAAAAAAATCTATGTTCCAGGGCTTGGAAAACTTACTGCATAGGCTCGTTTTTATGCAAGAAACTAGTCTCCAATAAGGACAAGTTGGTGACTGTCAGCTGGTTTTTGATTTTTTTTTTAATATATATTTTATTTTTAATACACTCTTTATTTTAAAAGAAACAAGCTCAGCA